>NC_091856.1:1500000-1701489 GCF_037783145.1 Equus przewalskii | reverse complement strand
TTTTTATTTTTTATTAATGTTATGATAGATTACAACCTTGTGAGATTTCAGTTGTACATTTTTGTTAGTCATGTTGTGGGTACACCACTTCCCCCTCCGTACCCTCCCCCCACCCCCCCTTTTCCCTGGTAACCACCGATCAGATCTCCTTCTCAATATACTAATTTCCACCTATGAGTGGAGTCATATAGAGTTCGTCTTTCTCTGACTGACTTATTTCGCTTAACATAATGCCCTCGAGGTCCATCCACATTGTTGTGAATGGGCCACTTTCGTCTTTTTTTATGGCTGAGTAGTATTCCATTGTGTATATATACCACATCTTCTTTATCCAATCATCAGTTTCTGGGCATGTAGGCTGGTTCCACGTCTTGGCTATTGTAAATAATGCTGCGATGAACATAGGGGTGCAACGGACTCTTGAGATATCTGATATCAGGTTCTTAGGATAGATACCCAGTAATGGGATGGCTGGGTCATAGGGTATTTCTATTTTTAACTTTTTGAGAAATCTCCATACTGTTTTCCATAGTGGCTGTACCAGTTTGCATTCCCACCAACAGTGTATGAGGGTTCCTCTTTCTCCACAACCTCTCCAACATTTGTCGTTCTTGGTTTTGGATGTTTTTGCCAATCTAACGGGGGTAAGGTGATATCTTAGTGTAGTTTTGATTTGCATTTCCCTGATGATTAGCGATGATGAACATCTTTTCATGTGTCTATTGGCCATATTCATATCTTCTTTTGAGAAATGTCTGTTCATGTCCTCTGCCCATTTTTTGATCGGGTTGTTTGTTTTTTTGTTGTTAAGCAGTGTGAGTTCTTTGTATATTATGGAGATTAACCCTTTGTCGGATAAGTGGCTTGTAAATATTTTTTCCCAATTAGTGAGCTGTTTTTTTGTTTCAATCCTGTTTTCCCTTGCCTTGAAGAAGCTCTTTAGTCTGATGAAGTCCCATTTGTTTATTCTTTCTATTGTTTCCCTCAACTGAGGAGTTACAGTGTCCGAAAAGATTCTTTTGAAACTGATGTCAAAGAGTGTACTGCCTATATTCTCTTCCAAAAGACTTATTGTCTCAGGCCTAATCTTTAGGTCTTTGATCCATTTTGAGTTTATTTTGGTGTGTGGTGAAAAAGAATGGTCAATTTTCAATCTTTTGCATGTGGCTGTCCAGTTTTCCCAGCACCATTTGTTGAAGAGACTTTCTTTTCTCCATTGTAGGCCCTCTGCTCCTTTGTCGAAGATTAGCTGTCCATAGATGTGTGGTTTTATCTCTGGGCTTTCAATCCTGTTCCATTGATCTGTGGATCTGTTTTTGTACCAGTACCATGCTGTTTTGATCACTGTAGCTTTGTAGTATGTTTTGAAATCGGGGATTGTGATTCCGCCGGCTTTGTTTTTCTTGCTCAGGATTGCTTTAGCAATTCGCGGTCTTTTGTTGCCCCATATGAATTTTAGGATTGTTTGTTCAATTTCTGTGAAGAATGTTCTTGGGATTCTGATTGGGATAGCATTGAATCTGTATATTGCTTTAGGTAGTATGGACATTTTAACTATGTTTATTCTTCCAATCCATGTGCAAGGAATGTTTTTCCATCTCTTTATGTCATCGCCTATTTCTTTCAAGAAAGTCTTGTAGTTTTCATTGTATAGATCCTTCACTTCCTTGGTTAAGTTTATCCCAAGGTATTTTATTCTTTTCGTTGCGATTGTGAATGGGATAGAGTTCTTGAGTTCTTTTTCTGTTAGTTTATTGTTAGTGTATAGAAATGCTACTGATTTATGCACGTTAATTTTATACCCTGCTACTTTGCTGTAGTTGTTGATTATTTCTAATAGTTTTTCTGTGGATTCTTTGGGGTTTTCTATGTATAAGATCATGTCGTCTGCAAACAACGAGAGTTTTACTTCTTCGTTACCTATTTGGATTCCTTTTATTTCTTTTTCCTGCCGAATTGCTCTGGCCAGCACCTCCAGAACTATGTTGAATAGGAGTGGTGAAAGTGGGCACCCTTGTCTTGTTCCTGTCCTCAGAGGGATGGCTTTCAGCTTTTGTCCATTGAGTATGATGTTGGCTGTGGGTCTATCATATATGGCCTTTATTATGTTGAGGTACTTTCCTTCTATACCCATTTTACTGAGGGTTTTTATCATAAATGGGTGTTGGATCTTGTCGAATGCTTTCTCTGCATCTATTGAGATGATCATGTGGTTTTTGGTTTTCATTTTGTTGATGTAGTGTATCACGTTGATTGACTTGCGGATGTTGAACCATCCCTGTGTCCCTGGTATAAATCCCACTTGATCATGGTGTATAATCTTTTTGATGTATTGCTGTAATCGGTTTGCCAAAATTTTGTTGAGGATTTTTGCATCTATGTTCATCAGTGATATCGGCCTGTAGTTCTCCTTCTTTGTGTTGTCCTTGTCAGGTTTGGGGATCCGAGTGATGTTGGCTTCATAGAATGTGTTAGGGAGTTCTCCATCTTTCTCAATTTTCTGGAACAGTTTGAGGAGAATAGGTATTAAGTCTTCTTTGAATGTTTGGTAGAATTCTCCAGAGAAACCGTCTGGTCCTGGACTCTTGTTTTTGGGGAGGTTTTTGATTACCGTTTCTATTTCCTTACTTGTGATTGGTCTATTCAGATTCTCCATTTCTTCCTGATTCAGTTTGGGGAGATTGTAGGAGTCTAGGAATTTGTCCATTTCTTCCAGGTTGTTCAATTTGTTGGCATATAGTTTTTCATAGTATTCTCTTATGATCTCTTGTATTTCATTGGTATCTGTTGTGATTTCTCCTCTGTCATTCCTGATTTTATTAATTTGCGATTTCTCTCTTCTTTTCTTGGTGAGTCTGGCTAGGGGTTTGTCAATTTTGTTAATTCTTTCGAAGAACCAACTCTTTGTTTCATTGATCCTTTCTGTTGTCTTTTTTGTTTCAATATCGTTTATTTCTGCTCTTATTTTTATTATTTCCCTCCTTCTACTGACTCTGGGCCTTGTTTGTTCTTCTTTTTCTAGTTCTGTTAGGTGTCGTTTGAGGTTGCTTACGTGAGCTTTTTCTTGTTTAGTGAGGTGAGCCTGTATTGCGATGAATTTCCCTCTTAGGACTGCTTTTGCTGCATCCCAAATGATTTGGTATGTCGTGTTCTCATTTTCATTTGTCTCCAGATAATATTTGATTTCTTCTTTAATTTCTTCAATGATCCATTGTTTGTTGAGAAGCGTGTTGTTTAGTCTCCACATTTTTGCACCTTTCTCTGCTTTTTTCTTGTAGTTGATTTCTAGTTTAATAGCGTTATGATCAGAAAAGATGCTTGATATTATTTCAACTCTCTTGTATTTATTGATGTTTGCTTTGGTTCCCAAAATATGGTCAATCCTTGAGAATGTTCCATGTGCACTTGAGAAGAATGTGTAACCTGCTGTTTTTGGATGAAGTGTTCTATATATATCTATTAAGTCCATCTGGTCTAATTTTTCATTTAATTCTATTATTTCCTTGTTGATTTTCTGTCTGGATGTTCTGTCCATTGGTGTTAATGGTGTGTTGAGGTCCCCTACTATTATTGTATTGTTGTTGATGTCTTCTTTTAGTTCTATTAAGAGTTGCTTTACAAATTTTGGTGCTCCTGTGTTGGGTGCGTATATATTTATAAGTGTTATGTCTTCTTGGTGGAGAGTCCCTTTTATCATTATATACTGTCCCTCTTTGTCTTTCTTTATCTGTTTTGCTTTGAAATCTACCTTGTCTGATATTAGTATAGCGACACCTGCTTTCTTTTGTTCATTATTAGCTTGGAGTATTGTTCTCCATCCCTTCACTCTGAGTCTGTGTTTGTCTTTGGGGCTGAGGTGTGTTTCCTGTAGGCAGCATATTGTTGGATCTTGTTCTTTGATCCATCCTGCCACTCTGTGTCTTTTGATTGGGGAGTTCAATCCATTTACATTTAGAGTGATTATTGAGACGTGGGGGCCTACCACTACCATTTTGTGTCTTGTTTTCCGGTTTTCTTCAATTTCCTTTGTTTCTCGTCCCATGGTTTAATCTGTTCTGATGTAGAGCTGCTACTCTCTGTTGTTGTCCTTCTACTTATCTCCTCTGCTCTTGGTTTTGTAGCCCCTTTCCTTTTTTGGATTTTTCAGGAATGAGGGTTTTCCTGAGGATTTCCTGAAGAGGAGGTTTTGTGACAATGAACTCCCTTAATTTTTGTTTATCTGGGAAAGTTTTTATTTCTCCATCGTATTTGAAGGATATTTTCGCTGGGTAGAGAATTCTCGGCTGTAGGTTTTTGTCCTTCAGATTTTTGAATATATCATTCCACTCTCTTCTAGCCTGTAAAGTTTCTGCTGAGAAATCTGCTGATAGCCTGATGGGGGTTCCTTTGTAGGTTAGTTTCTTTTGCCTGGCTGTCCTTAATATTTTCTCCTTGTCGTTGACTTTTGCTAGCTTCACTACTATATGCCGTGGAGTTGGTCTTCTTGCATTGATAAAGTTTGGAGATCTATTGGCTTCTGTCACCTGAAGATCCATCTCCCTCACCAGATTTGGGAAGTTCTCAGCCATTATTTCTTTGAATAGGTTTTCTGCCCCTTTCTCCTTCTCTTCTCCCTCTGGTATACCTATAATCCTTACGTTGCATCTCCTAATTGTGTCTGATAATTCTCGGAGAGTTTCTTCATTTCTTTTAAGTCTTGCTTCTCTCTCCTCCTCTGCCTGCAACAATTCTATATTGCCATCTTCCAAATTGCTAATTCTTTCCTCCATATTATCGGCCCTACTGTTCAGAGCATCTAGATTTTTCTTAATCTCCTCTATTGTGTTCTTCATTTCCAATATTTCTGTTTGGTTCTTCTTTATCGTATCAAACTCTTTTGTGACATAGCTCCTGAACTCGTTGAGTTGTCGGTCAGAATTCTCTCTTAACTCGGTGAGTATTTTAATGATGGCTGTTTTGAAGTCATCATCATTTAGGTTATATATCTCATTTTCTTTGGGATTGTTTTCTGTGTATTTGTTACTTTCTTTCTGTTCTGGAGATTTAATGTATTTTTTCATATTGCTTGATGATGTTGATTTGTGCCTCCGCATGGAGATAGAGTTTAGTTGCTCCTTTCACTTGTTTCAGCTGCTGCGGTGGGGGGAGCAGCTGTTTATACTTCACCAACCAGGAACCCTGTCCGTAGTTGCTAACTGGGCCTGGGCCCCTCTTCGTAGCCACAGTGGCCCTTTGGATTCCCTCCTCTGCCGTGGGGGCCGTCACGGGGGGCTTCAGGCTGCAGGTGCCTGCTGTTGTTGCCCACCTAGATGCGCTCTCTCCTTGGGGTCTGCAACGGTGTTATGGGCTTTTCCAGCGGCCAGGGGTGGGATCACTTATATTTGTCGCTCCGTTGCTGTCGGCACCCACCGAATCTCACTTGTCCTCTATGGGTCGCAGGAGAGCTATTGGCATCTTCTACAGTCTGTGGTTAGTACACCTAGCTATGCTGCTTTTGCCCTGGGGTCTTCCAGCCTTGTGGCTGGCGGCTGGGTGCCTTCTACTGGTGCTGTGCAGAGGCTTTCCCTAAGGCTTCTGTGAGCCTGTAGGTTTTCCCCCTAGGCTACTAAGCTGGGTCTCTGGAACTCTCTCCAGCCCCAGTCCTCTCCGAGATCTCCGGCAATCCCTAGCCTCACCGGGTGGGCAACGGCAGCTGGGGGTCGCCCCGCCCTCTGGGATTCTCTCCGGGCCTCTCCCGGAGCCGTGCATGCTCAGCGTGGCCCCTCTGCTAACGGCACACAGAGAGTTTTGTCTGCTGCCCGGGCGGAGCTCCAGCGCTTCCCCTCCGGGTCGCCGAACCGGCCTTTGAAAGTTCCCCCAGCCCCGGTCCTCTCCGAGATCTCCAGCAATCCCTAGTCCCACGGGGCGGGCAACGGCAGCTGGGGGTCGCCCCGCCCTCTGGGCTTCTCTCCGGGCCTCTGCCGGGAGCCCTGAATGCTCGGCGTGGCCCCTCTGCTAATGGCAGACAGAGAGTTTTGTCTGCTGCCTGGCGGAGCTCCGGCGCTTCCCCTCCGGGTCGCCGAACCGGCCTTTGAAAGTTCCCCCGCCCCGGTCCTCTCCGAGATCTCCGGCAATCCCTAGTCCCACGGGGCGGGCAACGGCAGCTGGGAGACCTCCGTGCCCTCCGTGTCTCTCTCTGGGACCCTCCGGGCGCCCCGAGCACCAGGCTGGGTCTCCCCGCCAATGGCGGGGAGAGACCTTCCCCGCGGGCTCAGGTGTGCAACTCCAAAGTTTCCCTCTGCGTTTAGGAGTAATTGCGGGGGGTTTAGGTAGGGTTCTGGTCACCTGTTTCCACCGTCGCTCCTCTGTTGTGTTCTCGCTCCTGCCCTAGATGTGTGTGGATCCTCTGGGGGCGTCCGTTGGGAGAAAGCCGCTTGCGGGTACTAGGCTGCCCGTCGGGGTCGGAGAGTTTTCACCTATTTCCACATCCTCCCGGAGGAAAGTCCGTCTGCCTTCCGATGTATAGTCGCGTGGGTGTCTCAGACGTCCTGAGATGCTGTCTGGATATCCTTTGTCAAGCGATAAGTGTCCAAATAATTGTAGACTCGAAGGGCGAGAGACAAAGAGGACTACTCACGGCGCCATCTTGGATCTTCTCCTCATCTGTAGTATTTCTAATTGATTCTTCTTTGTAATTTCAATCTCTTTTGTGAAGTAACTCTAGAACTCGACTTGTTTCTCTATATTTCCCTTTACCTCATTGAATATTTTGATGATAGCTATTTTGAACTCATCTTCACTTAGTTTACCCATTTCCAAGCTCTCAGGACCTACTTCTGTTATTTTATTGTTTTCCTTTTGGACTGGAGCTTGTATAAATTGCTGGATGGTAGAGGAGTGGTTTTTGCTCATGATGCTGTTATTTGGTTGCAGTTACAGCCTGTTACCACTAGATGGGGGTCGAGAGCTGTGCATTCTGAGCCCTCTGCCTTCCAGCCATGATGGGGGCGTGCAGTGTGGGTTGGAGGAGGAGGGGCACTTTCACTCACACTGACCTGGATTGGATCAGCTCTCGCTTTCTCATCTCCCGGGGCCCTGGCTTGCTGGGGATCCCCCACGTGAAAGCTTTCTCCTGTTAGAGGGTTTCCACTGCATCGGAGGTGGGAGTCCTGGATGATCCCCGGATGTGCGGCCCCTCCCCCACTCCTTTCCTCAACCAGGCAGCGACCTCAGTCTCTAGGGAGGGAGCGAAGTTCTCTCCTATCCGGTTCCAGCTCCTCCAAGAGCGGCTCCAGCTTCTCTGCCTCCGTCATTTGGCTGCTGTGGGTCTCTGACGATTTGTGTTATTAGGATTTTATTTTGCTTGGAAAGCAGCTGCTCTTTTTGGTTGTAATTTCATGGGGAGAGAGTCCTGGGTGAGCTTACACCGCCATGTTGCTGACGTCACCCCCGAAAGTTACCTGTTTGGGGGGTTTTTTGATAATTTTTGTTATCTCTATTTGTGGTTATTGCTTTCCTGGTTAAATAAGTCCCTTTAGCATTTCTTGCAGACCTGGTTTCTTGGTGATAAACTCCTTTAATTTTTGCTTGTCTGGGAAGCTCTTTATCTCTCCTTCCATTCTGAATGACAACCTTGATGGATAGAGTTTTCTTGGCTGTAAGTTTTTTCCTTTTAGCACTTTAAATATATTGTGCCATTCTCTTCTTGCCTGTAGGGTCTCGACTGAGAAGTCCGCTGAAAGCCTGATGGGCTTCCCTTTATATGTCACTTGTGGCCTTTCTCTTGCTGCTTTTAGGATTTTCTCTTTGTCTTTAATTTTGGACATTTTGATTATAATATGTCTTGGTGTGAGCCTCTTTGGGCTTATCTTGTTTGGAGCTCTCTGTGCTTCCTGAACTTGGATGTCTGTTTCCTTCCTCAGGTTAGGAAAATTTTCCTCTATTATTTCTAGAAATAAATTTTCTGCCCCTTTGTCTCTCCTCCTTCTGGGACCTGTATAATCCAAATGTTAGCACGCTTGATATTGTCCCAGAGTTGCCTTACACTGTTCTCATTCTGTCTAATTCTTTTTTCTCTTCTCTGTTCTGCTTGGGTGATTTCCTCTAGTCTTTTGTCTAGCTTGCTGATCCGTTCTTCTGCCTCCTCTACTGTGCTATTGAGTTCCTCTAGTGAATTTCTCATTTCGAGTGTTGTATTCTTCATTTCTGATTGGCTTTTTTTTATATATCTTCCAGTTCTTTGCTGATGTGCTCACTGTGTTCATCCATTCTTCTCTGCATATCTGTGAGCATCCTCATGATATTTTGTTTGAACTCTTTGTCGAGTAGGTCGCTAGTTTCTGTTTCACTTAGTCGTTTTTCTGAGGTTTTGTGCTGTTCCCTTGCTTGGAAAGTATTCCTTTGCCTCCTCATTACACCTCTTTCTCTGCGCTGTTTTCTTTGTAGTAGGTGAGTCAACTAAGTCTCCTGATCTTGGGGAAGTGGCCTTATGTATGAGATGACTTATGAGGCCCAGCAGTGTGCTTCCGTCGCATCACCAGTCCATAAGAACCAGCAGTGACCCCTTTGTGGGCTACTTGTGTCCTTCTCCTGTGGCAGGGTTGCTCCCATTGCAGATACCCAGGGAGTCTGATCTTTCCTTCCCTGGCCAGCTGTTTGTAAATCTGGTTTGGGGAGCCTCAGCACTGTTGGCTACAAAGTCTATCAGCACTCTCTTATTGCAGTTTTCCTCTTAATTGGGTTGGTACCCAGTGTAGCTGGTTGCTAGGCTCAGGGGTGTACAGTTGTGATAGGCCTGAGGCCAACAAGGCTGTTTTCAGTTCTCTTAGGAGTGCAGCTGAGTGAGGCTAGCCCTAGGCACAGGGGAACTCAGTTGTTTCAGGCTTTGGAAGGTGGGGCTGATCCTTTTTATGGGTATTTGTGAAGCACAGGTCTTCTGCAGCTGATGAGCCTCACCCCCCCACAGGACCACACACACCATCAACACAGGTCTGGTCCATGCACACTTCCCAACCCCCTGGAGCATACCCCGACGCCACACTGCAGAGGCCCCCACCTCTCCACCAAGGCCCCCACAGTTCACCTGGTCCTCACACAGGCCCTACCCCACAGAGGCAGACACCCTTGCCTGCCTGTAGAGGATCAAGGCACCCAGTCAATGCAGGCTGAAAAGTAGCCTGAGGGCTTGCTGTTAGGTAGGGCCAGTCCCTTGGGTGGGCTGCCTGCCCTGGCTGAACTGGATTAAATCTGTGCTCTAGTGGGCATGGCAGACCCCTGGGCTAACAGCCCAAGGGATGAACCTCAGTGGCCCCCACTGGTATCCGTATCAGCATGCCTGAACCAGCTCAGAACAATGGCCCCCACCAATGTCTGAGTCTCCAGAGAGGTCCCTCCTCTCACCAAGATGGCCCCAGAGCCCACCAAGTGAGTCTTGTTTCACCAAAGGACTGTAAGCCTTCTCTCTGGTGATTTTAAGTTGCTGCAATGAGTGAGTTTGTGCGTGGGCCCTTTAAGACCTGGATCTTTTCGGCTTTTGGCTGATAGCTTTTCTGGGGGTGTCCCCCCAGCAGTCAATAGCCAGCAAAGCCAGACAGTAAGACCCCCGTCTCAGTTGGGCTGAGTCCGAAGGATGCTTATAAAAGTATCAGCCCCGCTCAGGACCTCACTCCTCCAGGGAGGGCTCGTACCTTAGGGTGGCTCCCACCTGGCCAGCTGAGAAGCTCTGCTGCTCCCAAAGGTGGCTTTTTGCCTCTCCAGCAGTAATTACTGCCTCTTCTGCCTTCATCAGGACTGTCCCTTGTCATGGGGTTTCTTCTTATTCAGTTTTCAGCTTTCAATACAGGGTAATTCTTCCAAAAATTGTTGTAACCTGGTTGTGTTCATGGGAGGAGACAAGTTCAATGTCTGCTCACACCGCCATGTTGATGAGCTCTCCTCTCCCCTAGCTTTTGTTTGTTTGGGAAAGATTTAATTTCTCCCTCATATCTGAAGGATATTTTTGCTGGATAGAATATTCTTGGCTGAAGATTTTTATCTTTTAAAGTTTTGAATATGTCATTCGTTTGTCTCCTAGCTTGTAAGGTTTCTGCAGAGAAATCTGCTGAAAGCCTGATAGGGGTTCCTTTGTAGGTTATTTTCTTCTGCCTGGCTGCCCTGAGTATTCTTTCTTTGTCATTCATTTTTGCCAGTTTTACTACTATATGCCTTGCAGTAGATCTTTTTACATTGACAAATCTAGGAGATCTGAAACCTTCCTCCACACACATTTCCCTCTCATTCTGTAGATTTGGGAAGTTCTCTGCTATTATTTCTTTGAATATGCTTTCTGTTCCATTTTCCTTCTCTTTATCTTCTGGGATACCTATAATTCTTATCTTGCATTTCCTCATTGAGTCGGATATTTCTCAGAGACTTTCTTCATTGCTTTTTAGTCTCAGTTCTCTCTCCTCCTCTGTCTGGAGCAATTCAACATGTCTATCTTCAGTTATGCTGATTCGCTCCTCTGTGATGTCCACACGAACATTCAGGGAATCCATATTTCGTTTTATCTCTTCCTTTGTGTCTTTCATCTCTGGTATTTCTGATTGATTCTTCTTTATAGTTTCAATCTCTTTTGTGACGTAGCTCCTGAACTCGTTGAATTTTTTCTCTATATTCTCTTCTACCTCATTGAGTTTTTTGACAATAGCTATTCTGAATTCATTGTCATTTAGTTTACTTATTTCTGAGTCCTCAGGACATAATTCTGGGTATTTATTGTTTTCCCTCTGGTCTGGAGATTTGATGAATTGCCTGATGCTGGAAGGACGGGTTTTTCCTATTGTAATATTATTCAGTTGCACTTACAGCCTATTGCCACTGAATGCGTGTCAAGATCCGCATATTCTGAGCCCTCTGCCTTCAGCCAAGATGGAGGCACAGCTTGGGTTGTGGCAGGGTGCTTTCTCCTGCATGCAGTCACGGGTTTCCCAATCAGCTTTCCCTCTCTGGTCTCCTGGGGTCTTAGCTTGATGAGGTCACCCCGTGAGAAAGCTTCACCTACTAGAGGGCTTCCCTCTAGCCTGCAAAGGTGCTAGGGAGTCCTGGGTGATCCTGCAGATGTGCAACCCCTCCCCATCTCCTTCCCTCTCAGAGCCTCCTGTGGCAGTGATCCCAGTCTTTAGGGGAGGGAGCAAAGATCTCTTTTACCTGGTTCCAGCTCCTCCAAGGGGGGCTCCAGCCTCTTTGTCCTCCATTGTTTTGCTGCTGTGGGTTTCTGAGGATTCCTGTGCTATTAGGATATTTTCTGTTGGAATATGGTTGCTCCTTTTTGTTGTATATTGGAGGGGAGAGAGTCCTGGGCAACCTCACTCTGCCATGATGCTGACGTCACTCCCTCGTCATATTTTTAATAATGATTTAGGAGCGTGCTGCTCCTATCCCTCCCTTCTCATCTTCTTTTTAAAGATAGGAACGTTGAGTTCCAGAGAGACTGGCTTGAACAGTGTGCACAGGTAGTCAGTCAGTGGCGAGGCTGGGCTCTTTGTGCCACCACCACTTGATAGCAAAGGTCTGTCAGGAAGAAGATGGCTCTCTGTGTTTGTCTAGGAGCAGGACAAGACTCATATTGAGTCTGCTTTTTCCCTGTTTCTCATGTTTTCTTTTTCCCCCTTGATAATTGTGAGGTTCAGTTAGCACAACCAGCCTTTGGTAACCAGAAAATTAAATCAACTAGAGTATGCAATTCTTCTGAGAAGTCTGCCTAGGAAGGTTTTGCTATATTTGACCATTTCAATTTCCATTTGCATTTGCATGATATTTTGATATAGTTTATCACAATGGACACAAATCTAGTAGCTGCAGTGTGGGGGTTTGGGGTAGTAGATTGCTGGCCTCGGCCTGAAGACCTGTTCTGCCCTTGCTCTGCCATGAACTTTCTGTACACCCTGGGGTAAGTCACCTCCCCTCTGTGGACCACAGATTGATGCTCAGTGGAAGCTGGTAGAGGTAGATTTGATGAACTTGAACGGTTCCTTTCAGCACTTCCATGAGCGAGTAGGCTTCAAGATTGCAGTGAAGAATCACCCTCTTTCATGCTTTCAGTTAAAAAGAATTCACAGGGTAGAAGGTGCTCCTCGGGTTGCCCATGATGATAGTTATGGACATCGTGAAAACAAACCCAGTTACGAAGTTCACGAGTGAATTTTTATTTGTCTCTTAACACAGTTAAATAAATTTCTTGAGTGTTGGTATCTCAAGCTTCCTCTTGGCCTGATAGTCCAAAGGTCATTGAGTTTGAAAAGAAAATAGAGACAAAGCAAATGGTGGTTGGCAAGACTATTTTCTTTCTGTGTTGACATTTTTGTTACTTGTTCAATAGTTATTTTGAATACTAAGTATGCTAACAGGGCTCAAGAATTCAGGGTCTGTAAAGAACTTGTATTTTCTTTGCTTCTTTGCAGGTTTATTCTTTTCCTTAGTTGTCTTTTTAACAGGTTGTTTGTTACACAACATTTAGTAGCATCACTTTACCAAATGCCCACACAGTTAAGGCTTGAGGTGTGGGGCTGTTTACTGCTAATTTGGAATCCTTCAGAGATAGCAGAATTTTAGTTAGAAATTTGTCTCTTGATTCATAATGAGTGTAATGTCTTTCTATTCAGGAGTATTTATTTAGCACCTGCTGTGTGCCCGGTGCTGTGCTGGGATCAGGATATCAAGACATGTCAGGTGTGGCTTCTGCTCTCAAGCAGCTCTTGGTCTAAAAGGAAAAGCAGGGCATTGAGATGTGCTGTGACATGCTCTGCAGAGGTCTGTGGCAGCTCAGAGGAGCAATCTCTCAATCTCAAGAACTTCATCAGTCTAACTTGATGTGTTTTTAAACTTAATAAACAGTCATTTTAATATGAAGAAGTAAACAGTTGTTTCTGAACCATTTCCTTATTCTACATTTTTTTTTCAAGGAGTACCAGGGGAGATTCGTGTACATTGCTGTCTTCAGTTCATATTGTCCTCAACTCTTAGAGATTGTCAGGAAAATCCTCACTGTATATGAGCCTTTTATATTAACTCCTTGCCCTTAAACTCCAGGAACAGAAAATAACCCTCCATGTGATAAAAATCAGTGTAACGTTGCCAGAGTCTACACTTGAAGGGCCAGATGTCCTGCCTAGAGGCTATTAGCATAGTTAGGACTTTGGTGGGCTAACCCACAGAAAAACTCCCTGACATGAACAGAGGTCCACATACACATGCACATGCACACGGACCACACAGAACACACAGCTTGGTGGGCTTTCCTGTGCAAAAGCCAAAACTTTGGGGGAAGGGGAAGAAGAAGACAAGGACTACATGAGAGAGAATGAGTGTGGGAGGAGTAGAAAATTCAAGTCATAAACCTCACACTATGTGGGACTGGCTCTCATTCTCCACCTCAAGGTGAAGTGTTTCAAGCCTGAGTGAGAATTGAAAGGGAGAAGAATGTCAATACATCTCCTAGGCTGTCATTTCAGGTGACATGTTGAAGCTGTGATTTGTTTTTGTAAAGGAAAGTGTTCACTGCTGGTGTGTTTGTTGTTTTGTGACATTCCTTGAGATCAGCTGACACTGAAGTACTAAATTGAAAATGTGGATTAAGGACTTGTAGCCTTGCTTTCAGCGAGCCATGTGCCTCGTTGCTTAAGGAGAGTCTTTCACCAACTGGTTCTCTCTTCTGACCTTCCCCAGGTCTTTGACTTCCCTGTCTTAGCATGGACTATCTGCTTATACTGCCACTCATTCCAGCTCTGTAATTTACTTGTAAGCATCTCTATACCTCGTGTTGTAGGTTCCATTACTTTGAGACACATGGTAACTAGTTATTCAATCTTAAATTGTGTACAAGATCTGCCAAAGGATTTTTTCAAAATTTGTAAAACTGTTAATATGAAAAAGAGTGGAACAAATGATAATTAAGTCCATTTAATTATGCAATTAACAACCATTATTAAAAAGAAAAAATTACTTGAAATCACATTGTCTCAAAATGGGGGACACACGGCCATGAAATCTACTTCATGCGTCCATTATCTGTTTCCCTAACCATGTTCAGTTTCTCTACTACGTTCAAATTTTCTTAGAAAGCGTTTCATGGTTAACTTTTTCCCACTTGGGTTTTTTCTGTTCTTTGCTTATAATACTTGATGTTTCTTATTGATCACTTGTCCTTAAGTTGTCCTACGTCACATCGTTTGTGTGTACCCTCTCATTCTAGGGTGGGCATCATGCCATAATTTGCAGTCCCGTGGTAACCAAGAGTGAGGTGGTCCACTCTTGTGGGTGCTGAACCCTAGGGGGCACCATGTGTTCTGGGTCAGCCAATTGTAGCCATGGAGATTTGAGCCTTTGTGGTCTATCTAGAATTTGCAGGGGTCTGGGGGATAATGGATTAAGCAGAGTATATCTGTGAAGAGAAAGGAGAATGGTTCTTAAAGCTGCAGAATGAAATTATGCTAAGTTCTGAGGTTAATAAAGAGTGCTAACAGCATTGGGGGTGGGGAGCATTCCTTTGTTTATTCAGATTTTACTCTTTAACTTTGTTTTCTTAAAAGCTAAACTCTAGTTATAGTACTTGTAAAGCCAGGGTCTGTTTGATTTTAACCAGGGATATCTAGATAAATTTGTTAGTTTATGAAGATTTTCTGAACTGCAGGTTCCCCAAGTTCACAAAAATGGCAGTTTCCTTAAAGTATTTTGCTTCAGAGTAGCTGCGTGCTTTACTGCCCCTTCTAGGCTTTTATTCCACCTGTGCGTTTCTAGTGAATCAAATTCTTTGGATACTTTTCAGTCTTGATTTTTGTTGAGCTTCCTGTTTATCACTGTTTTGAAATCCTTCTCCCTTGGCCTGATCATTCACTGCCCCTTTAATACTCCTTTTCAGGTGCTCTGGTTGCTTTGCTCTGTTCATGTCTCAAATCAGGAATGGCATACTGGCAATCTATGTGTCAAATCTGGTTTGCTGAGATGTTTTATTTGACCCTCAAATTGTTTTGAAAGTTTATAGTAGTTGCCAATAATAAATATAATGTTTTATCTTAAGAATCTGAATGTATGGCTTTTTGAGGGGAAAATGACCTGGCTGCACTGGGTGTCCTTGCCCTGTGGCAGTGAGCCTCCGATCCGCTCTTCTTGCTCCAGTTGGCTCAGTGCCATCCACTGGGCATCACTCATTTGTGAATCAGCCATCTCTTTATGTTGGCATTTGCAACTCCTGTCTTCCATGTGCTATTCGCCAAGTTCGTATCTGGGATCTCTTCTTTTCTCTCCACATACTTTTCCTGAGCACCTCTGCCCCCAGCAGTCATGGAAGCCAGATGGATAAGTCTCTGCCACTTTAAGTAATTTTTTTTCACTTCAGTTGTTATGCCTACCTTTCAATGTTTGAGTTCATTTCTTCTTTGCATTTTAGTCATGTTCTTTTTGTTGCTTTCTGGTCTATAAGATGTGATAGTTTGAAATAACTTTCCAGCAATGTATGTTAATTAAGACTTTTTATCTGCTTCTAGTGATTCCTAATTGCCATTTGAGTCTTCTGTGTCTGAAATGATGTAAAGGTTGAATTGCTTTGCTTTTACTCTTTAATGTAAGTCTGTAGCAGCATTGGCACTTTTCTCTGGCAACTTCCTACCTTTGCTTTAATACCTTTGTATAAAAACCTGTCTTTGAGGTTTCCACCATATACTGGCCCTTTACGCCTGTTTGTTTGTGGTCAGCTACTGAAACTTCCTACATAGACGGCTCTCTCATCCTGCTCCCCTCAGTCCAGGAGAGATTCTGTCGTCTGGTTCATGGTGTTATCCTCACACTCGGTCTTGCCACCACTATGCCTGTGGACAGTCTGTCTAATATGCCGCCCTCTAGGAGCTTGAAACCAACTTGTAGATAACACAGTAAGTAAAAACAGTAAAAGACTTAAATAAAAATAACATTTTAAGGCATCTATGGAAGAAGTGGCATAGGCCTATGTTTGATAAATTGCTAATCAAATTATATAAGCAGTTATTTGAAGGATGAGAGCCTCTTTTAGCCTGGATTGATGTTTCTATGTGGAGGGACATCACGCTGTGTAGTGACAAGTGACAAGGGCTCTCCTTATCCCAGGGGAGGAGCGACTTATCTTATTGGAGAATTTGGGCAAGGAAGTAGTCAGGGCCTAGCTCTCAGTCCCTTTCCTCTTCCTGGGGAACCAGTGTTCCCCTGAGCTGCAAGTTTTCAGAAACAGACCACTGTGTGGAGAGACCTGTAGTTTTCCAAGTGTTGTTGATTGGTGGATGAATTGGCTCAATTCTGGAGTGCAGTTTCAGGAAACCCATTGTTGCTATGTCTTTATGTTACATTTAAACCATGGGCTTTATCTATAATAAAGCTAGCAGTTGGATCTCCACCTTTTTCACTTTTTTGTATTATTTCTCAGTTATTCCAGAAGTGGGTGGATAGGAGGGAGAGATTTGAATGATCTGCTAAACCCCAGTAGTAATCATTGCAAAGAGGTTCACAGGGGAGATGATCCTGTCTAGCTTTTTGAGGTTTGAGTTGGGTTTGAGAGATGGCAGAATTCAGGTAGGATTTTAAAGGTATGTTGCCTTGAGATAATTTAGGCAGATAAAGTTGTTCAAAGAACAGAAGTTGATAGCTGACTTAAGCAGAAGTCTTAGTAAGATGTTGATAGTGATGAGGCTAGGTAGATTGGCCAGGGCTGATTGTGTAGGACTTTGAATGCCTGATTGATAAATTTGACTTTATCTTATAAGTAGCAGAAAACAATTGATGGTTCCTATGTAGGGAATGATCATGTTAAAGTGATGTATTAGGAAAGAGTTTTATGAGTTGATGTTTTAATATCATATAATACCTAAAAGAATATGTTACCGTCAGTGTCTAAGAACAGGTTACCATTCAGTGGTAACGGCTAATAGTCTGCGATCTAACGTTTGCTGTACATCATTTTGCAAGTACAAATGATTTACTATACAAGGAAAAGTCTTTTTTGAAGGTAGCCATTCCTTAAATAGCTGTGATTTCTTTCAGCAGAAGGCTGTTTCTCAGGCTAGTTTAGGTGGGCTTGAAGTCATGCTTAAGTGTTGGTATTAACTTCCCCAAACAAGCCTTTTTGAAGGAGGTATACAAGTTTATTGAAGAGTGTGTTATGTTAGACATTTTGTGAAATGAGATGAGAAGAATAGTTTTGGAATCCATCCTAGTTGTTGTAATTCAATAGTAAGAAAGATTTGGCAGAGTAATTTAGTAATCCTGAACAGGTAAAAAGCCTGCAAAATGAAATTACATGAATTATCTCTTTACTTAGCAGCTGCCATTCATGGAGAGATTGGCAGTATTGCACATAGAGGACTGAGGTCACAGCAGGTGCCTGTCAGCATGTGCAGGGACCATTTTGTAACCTCAGCAGGACAGTACAAAATAGGGAAGGGTGCTCTTTTTTCCACTGAGCTTTTTCTTCCTCATCATTTCTTCTACCACCTTCTCCCCTACCCACACCAGTACCCCATTTCCCAGCCCCTAGCCACTATGGTTAAAGGAGCCATGTCTGGCTTTGCCTCGGCTATATTGGGTTGGCTGGCAGATAGAACCAAAAATGTGTCTGCTTGTGGGGTTTTCAAGACTATCAAACCATGAGCTACTTCAGAAAAAAGTGTTTTGGATGGGAAAGTTAAATTGGTAACTGAGGTTATATAAGTGCTTGGTATGAGTAGTTTTTGTTTTAATTACACCAGTAATACCTTTTTGTTATTTTTAATTATACAAGTAGTGTATGTAATTGTAGAAGGTGCAAACAATACAAAATATATAAAGACGCCCGTAGTCCCATTATCCTTTTCAAGGATAATTACTGTTAACAGTTTGTATGTATTGCCAGATGAGCTGGACTTTGTTATATTTATGGTTCTGCAGTTTGCTTTTCTTCACTTAACAATATAACTTGGTGGCCTTTCCGTTCAGTAACTTTCAAGAGGGCTGTGTAATAAGTAGATCTTAGGAAGGGATAACAATAACTTATTTAACCTCTTTCCTATTGATGGATACTGATAAGATTTTCCCAGTTACTGACTATGCGAGACAAATTTTGGAAGTCTGCATTTATCTGTATTTAACTATTATATACAATACATATTATGAGGCCCAAGCGGCTTGTGTGGGAGAAAGGAGGAAGGCATAATTAAATCTCACTGGGGGTGGGAGTAGAGGGACTGATTGAAGTGTTGACCAGAGAAGGAGGAAATGAATCAGGAAGGCTTCTTCTGCTTTCTTTCCTCCTCTTCCCCTTTTTCCCCTTTTTCTCTTACACTCTTTTATTTCCCTTCTGCCTTCTTTTGTTTCTGCGTTTACTTAGTGCCTGCCATGAGCCAGGAAATGTGCTCCATGCTAGAATATGAAAAGATAAATTGCCTATGGTCTGACTGGAGAGACAGATATAATCAAAAATTTACAGTATGGTAAGTACAATGAAAGACTTCTAGCAAAAAGTTAAGGAGTTAGATAAGTGTTTCACAGGCAGAGCAGCCACCTTAGTTTGAATAGAAGTGTTAATTATAATACCATTTCTTGAGTTGCTGTGTGCTAGGCACTGTGCTGTGAGCATTTTCCTACGTTTAATCTTAATAATAACCCTGGGAACAACTCAGTGAAGTGGATGTAAGTAGATATTATTATTCCCACTTTACAGATAAGGAAGGCATGTAATTTGTTAAATGACTTGCCTAAGATCACATATTCAGTAAATGACTGAACTGTATATCTAGGTCTGACTCCAAGGTTCGTACTACTCAAGAAACAACCAGGGGAATTCTTGTATACTGCTGGTAGGACTGTAAAATGATACAGCCACTTTGGAAAACACTTTGGCAGTTCCTTAAAGGGTTGAATAAAGATACCATAGGACCAGCAATTTTCAAGAGAAATTAAAACAAACATCCACATAACTTATATGCAAATGTCATAACAATGTTATTCACAATAGTACTAAAGTGGAAACAACCAAAATGTCCATCAATCGATGAATGGATAGACAAAATGTGGTTATCTATACACTGGAATATTACTTAGTTATAAAAAGATACATGGATGAACCTTGCAAACATAATGCTAGGTGAAAGAAGTCCGTTACAAAGACCACATATTTTATGATTCCATTTATATGAAATGTCTAGAATATGCATATGTATAAATTAGATTGGTGATTGTCAGCGGCTTGTGGAAGGGGAAAATGAGGTAATGGCCATTGAGAATAGACAAGAAAATAAAGTTGGCTTTTGCCAGTTGGATGATACTTGAATCGTTGGAGCAGAAATGTGGAATCGTTCATTGGTTGTTAAGACTCAGAACCCTCCCAGCACGTTTCTTTGCAGCCATGCCCTAAACTCTGCTAGCCTGGGACCAGTTGCAAAGGCTGCTGCAAGTGATGTGATTAAAACCCAGAGAGATCATGTTCCAGAACTTAGCAACTTCTGGGCCAAGTATTGGATAAGGCTCAATATGTCTTCATGCCTTGCTATAAAATCAGGCACTTAAAAAAATCTTTCTCAGGCTGGCCCCGTTGCCGAGTGGTTAGGTTCACGCACTCCGCTTGGGCAGCGCAGAGTTTCGCTGGTTTGAATCCTGGGCACGGACATGGCACCACTCATCAAGCCACCCTGAGGCGGCGTCCCACATGCCACAACTAGAAGGCCGCACAACTGAAAATACACTACTATGTCCTGGGGGGCTTTGGAGAGAAAAGGAAAAATAGAATCTTTAAAAAAAAAACTTTCTGCTAGGGTGAAAGGAAAAGAGCCCTAAAAGAACAGAAAAGGGGAGCAGAAGCAAAAAATTAGAGTTAAGTGCCCAGTGTCTCTTTTAGACTATAATTGCAGTGACAGTTGCTTTAAAAGTACAGGCAAGGTTCCTGGGGGTGGGATTGAAAATAAAGAAGTCTACCTACCACTCTTAGTTAGAATGAACAAAAATGTAGCTGATTAGTTTTCTTTTTTTATATATTATTGATTGAGTTCAAATGCTTTTTAGCTTCTGTATCAATTATTTGAATTGTCATGGCTGGTAGGCTAATTAAGTTTTCAAAAGACTGATTTGGAAGGGTTGTTAATAGCTTAGAGAAAAGGACTGTATTTCAGAACAATCACTTAAATACATATAGAATACCCTCTATGTGCAAGGGCCTGTACCTGTCCTAAAGGATCTAAAAGCAGTGTAAGACTTCTAATCTTATACACTTATAATCTTGTACACTTATACAAAATAGAGGAAGTGTAAGCATCTTCTCAAATGAATGATTGAATTCTACTTTGCTAGCCTGTCTTTGGATTATCAAGGAGATCCTGTTTGAGACGTGGCTTCTGTCTTGGCCCATATGTGACCCCAAGTTAACCACTTGGCCTCTTTGGGATGTATGGACAGTAGTTGGTCCAAGCCTTAATCATTAGCTTATGTACTTAATTGGTGTATAAGACTCTCTGCTTAGATCACTGAGGCATGAGATTCAGTCCTTACCCACGCAGTCCTGTCCTTGAGCCAGCCCAGGTCAGTGATTCTGTGTCTCTACTCCTATTCTCTGTATGTGTTTGAGAGAGGATTGGATGGAGAGAGACATCACCTTTGAGGGGTTTCATGGACAAGCCAGGCAAGGTGCTTATATGTTGATTTCAACTGCCTTCTCCAATCTGCTTTTGTCAGAAGCCAGTAGGGGTTTGGAGTGGACCATAATAACAAAATGAATGGAGTCAATATCCCTGCCTACACTTAGGCTAACAGTTGCAACTTAGCAGAGCATCTTACTAGTTGCCACCAAGATCATTTTGTGGATGAGGCCTCAAAGGAGAGAGAAGGTAATGGATAGTTCACCTCAAGAATCCTGCTCATGGTTGTGAGAGTGCTCTCAGAGTCCTCTGTCTTTTTTTCTTGAGGCTAGTTGTCCCATCTGGTCCAGTATTCCTAGGGATACTGGGAGCTAGCCTTGGATGGAGCTAGGCCCTTTTTTTCATGGGCATTGTGGAAAATCAGAAAATAGAGATGAGCAAAAATTTAAAAAATTTCCTTCTATCACCCAGGAATTACCATTGTTAGTATCTTAGTGTTTATTCTTCTGAATGTTTGCTATGCATATCTATGTACACATATATGGGGTTTTGTGGGGGGGTTGGTGAGAAAGATTAGCCCCGAGCTAACATCTGTTGCCAATCTTCCTCTTTTTGCTTGAGGAAGAGTGGCCCTGAACTAACATTTGTGCCAGGCTTCCTCTGTTTTGTATGTGGGTCACCACCACAGCGTGGCTTGATGAGTGGTGTAGATCCGTGCCTGGGATCTGAACCCGTGAACCTGGGCCGCCAAAGCAGAGTGCTGAACTTAACCACTACGCCACCAGGCCGACCCCAAGATATATGTATTTTTTATCCATCATGAAATCATATTATTTATATTCTCATATACTCTGCATTTTTAAGTTAACATTTCATTTCAGTAAATTTTCATCTCATCTTGATTTTACCATATTCAGATATCTCCAATTCTATCCCAAATATCCTCTTCAACTGGTTTATTTAAACTAATATACAACCTGGTATGCACGTTGTATGTGATTATTTTCCTTAAGTCTCTTTTAGTCCAGTGCAGTTCATGTCTTTTTCCTTTTAAAATAATAACAACGCTGACTTATTGAGAGACTGAGCCAGCTATTCTGCAGAACAACTTTTGGATGAGCTGATTGCTTCCTTGTGATCTCATTTGTCCCTTTAGCTCCCATATATCCTGTAAACTGGAAATCATATCCAGTAGTTTGATGGATCCAAGTGAAATATTTTTTGATTGAATGCCAAACAGAGATTATATCTGAATTTCATATAAGAAGTCATATCTGGTTGGCCCACTGTTCAAGATGCTTAGATTCGCCATTGGATTAAGATGAGAGTTGATCTGTTTATTGTGTAGTTAGGTTCTCCGTGCAACTACAAGGAGCCTGTGGAGGGTTACTTTGGCACTTTACAAATCCCCAACAGCTATTCACCTGATGATTTTAACCTAATTGATAATCCTTGCCTGAATCAGCAGTTTTACGTGGTTTGCAAAATGATATTTTCTAATTCTGAAATTCCTTCTACATGTATTAGCTGACTTTTTTCTGTAATGTAGACTTAGGTAGAACGAGAGTTACTTGGTTACTCTCGAAGGTAAGATAAATGTATGATTTTTTGGTTTTAATTACCAATTTTTGAAGTAAGAAGCTGTTTTAATGGATACCTCAATAAGTGATAGTTGAGGTTTTACTCTCCCTACCCCCCCTTTTTTTGAGTAGTTTTAGGGACTCACAGATTTTCATTGATATGATTTATTTTGGATAGCTACAGTCTTTGTTGTTGTTTTTAATGCTTAAATTGGTAAAACTTTGGCCAGTGAGAGCTGCTTGTGGCCTTGTAGACTAGGTCTCAGAAAGCGTGTGATGCTTAAGTTGGTGCTATTGCTCTCCCCATTGTCCAGTTCTGTAGTTCGAAACTTTCGCTTTTTAAACCTTCAAATATTTGTTTCTGAGGTGACAGGCAGCTAGCTATTGAATCTAGGAAATGCTTAAGAGAGCCACTTCATATTTCTAGATTAGCACATTGTTATTACAATGCAAACTCCCATCTCAGATGTGCGCGTTAAGGAATTGAGGAATAATTCTAACAGTGCCCAAAATACAACACTTTTATGACAACTTAAAGAGCTAACCAACTTTAAAGATAGGTGCACACTCTGCCCTACGTCTGCAGTTTGCTTTCATGCTTTAATGCCTCTTTGTTTTCTATACACAGATTTCACGGGATATGTATATGCTCAACAATATTTTTCTGCTGATGTTTATGTAAGAAGATTGTGTGTTTATGTTTCACAAACTCAGTACACTTTTTCTTTTAAAATACAAAGCAGTGTGCAGAAGAGTCTCAGTTACATTCCAACTATCCTTGGTAGAACACGTCATTTGGAAAATCATGCTGCATGTCAACAAAGGGGACATAGGCCTGGCACTAAGAGGCCATATTACCACATACAAAGAACTGTTAATGGTATTGTTTGGCAGTGTTTTAAGTATATTACACACTAGCATGATAATTTGCTCCATACATGTTTACTGTGTTTTAGTTTCCTTTTAGGGGAGGAAATATGATCAGAAAGGTCTAGGATAGCCAGGTCAGATGAGACCTTGTAGACCAAGATGTAAGGACTTTGGATTTTATTTTGAGTGAGAAAAGAACCAAGGTTTTCAGAGGAGGAGTAGCATGATCCATCTATGTGTTTAAAAGGGTTATTCGTGTTACTATGTGGAGAATAGACTGGGAGGAAGTAGGGAAAGTTCACAGAGAGAGAATGGAACCAAAGAGACCAGTTAGGAAGCTATTTCCTTAGTCCAGGCTTTGACGTGGGTAGTAGCAGTGGAGATGATGTGAAGTAGTTCTGTTTCAGGCATATTTTCAGAATGGAGCCAATGGAATTTGCTAATTGATCAAAAGAAGTTGCAGATGATGCCAAGGGTCTTGGCCAGAGCATCTGGTGAACAGTTCTGCCATTTACTGAAGTTGGAGGAGGGGTAGGTTTGGAGGGAAAGATCACAAACTTAATTTTGGACATATTATGTTTGAGATGCTAGTTAGATATCTGAGTGATATTGGGTAGGTAGCAGGATACAGAAATGAGGATTTCCTTGGGATGGAAGGTGGGGGAATCAGGGCTTCGAGATAGAAGTTTTGGAGTCATCAGCCACGGGACTGGTTGGGATTACTAAAGGAGAGAACATAGATAGAGGTCTGAGGATTGATCCTTGGGGCCTTCCAACCTTTGGAAATTGGGGAGATGAAATTTCTTCTACGTGTTTTAGCTGGCATTCTTCTGTAATGTAGAGGTAGCTAGAACCAGGGCTGTTTGGTTAGGATAAATGCATGACAAATGATAAAGGTAGGATAAATGCAGAAAATGGGACTGAGAAGTTGCAGTCAGTGATGAAGGAAGTTTCTCTGAGGCCAACTGAAGAAAAAAGTTTCAAGAAGGACAGTGGGATTCCCTGGATGAAATGCTGCCAGTAGATCAAGAGGGATAAGGATTCAGAGTTGATGACTGGATTTCGCGTTGTAGTGGTCTCTGGGAACAAGACAGACAGCGTCTCTGCTTCACATCGCCACCCTCCCCCGTGGACTAAAGACACCAGCTGAGGTTCTTGGCAGTTGCTCTGAAATGCTCCACCTCCCACCACTGTTCAACCTTGACCCCTTTGTGGCCCCTGCTTCCATACTCTGACTTTAGTCCTCACTTTTCTTCTCTTCTCTCAATTTTACACATTTTTCTGACTCTTTCCAGGCTGTTGTACATCTCTTTTCCCTTACAATGCTTCTGATCTAGTTTGTTCCTCTGGTCTGAGCATCTCGTGCTAGCTAAAGTAGAGTTTGTGATCGTTTTTGGTGTGTGTCGTGGACTCCTTTGATAATCAGATGAAGTTTATAGGCTGCTTTCCAGGAGAATATTTTTAGGTGCATAAAATAAAATATATAAGATTACAAAGGAAACCAGTTATACTGGAATGTAGTTATCAAAATATTAAAAACCAATTTGTGTTAAAAGTATATTTGCATCTTTATTAAGGTGTTAAGTAACATATTTTATCAGTGGGCCTAATAGTTATTGTAAATTCAAAGCAGTGATAAGTGTAAATGATATTTCAGTATGCCTGTAGCAACTGTATTACATGAAAATATATGTGGGTTTTTATTAGTGACAGAGTCACAGGTACTATCAATATGAATGTGGCTTGTTGCCATATTCATAATAGAATTAATTTTTACATTGCAGTTTCAAGTTAATGAAAATAAGGATAAAATTTTATTCCCGTGTAAGTCTTGGGTCTTGGGTTAAGAACCTAGAGTGAGAACGTGTAATGCTGGTGTGAGCAGACCACTGACCAGGTCACCAGGTGGAAGAATAAGCCTTGTCTGCCTGGAAGCATACTGCCACTTTGTCCCCCTGGCACCTACTAGGCAACATTCCCCACACGGCGAGAAGGAGTCAGACATGGACTTTGTGCTTTGAGTAGTAGAGTGCCATGGTAGGTTCTTGAGCAGGAATAATAACTTTATAAAATGTCTTTGAAAAAAATCAGAAAACTCGTGGTGAACACTGTCATTTAATGTATGTTTGGCTTGTGCTCTACCAGATTCTTTCAAGATTCAAAAACTGGTCCCCTTGTTCTAGTATAGAAGGTTCCTTCTTTTGCTGCTGTATACTTCTTTCTCTTATTAGCTTGTCCAAAGCTGCCTTAAGACTTACATTCTTCAAGAGTTCGGTTTGAGCAATCTGTCTGCATCCTTTGTTTTATGGAGCAGGAACAGCTGGAGAAGAAAGCTGGTGCTTGTGTGCATTCATTGCCTCTAGGATTCTTCTGCGTTGTTTTCCAGCAAAGGGCCTTGACGTACTGGCAAAAGAATGAGTTCTGATATTCAAGGCAAAAACTCAAAGAAAACCCTGCCCGTTTTTCAATTGGGTTGTGTATTTTCTTACTGCTGAGTTTTGAGTGTTCTTTGGATACTTTTGGATAGCAGTCCTTTATCAGATACCCATTTTGCAAATATTTTCTCCCAGTCTGTTTCTCTGTCTTTTCATTCTCTTAGCAGTGTCTTTCACAGAGCAGAAGTTTTTGATTTTAATGAAGTCCATCTTGTCGATTATTTTTCTTTCGTAGATTATACCTTTGGTGTTGTATCAAAAAACTCATTGTCAAACACAAGGGCACTTAGATTTTCTGCTGTGTTATCATCTAGAATTTTTATAGTTTTGTGTTTTACATTTAGGTCTATGATCTGTTTTGTTAATTTTTGTGAAACATGTAAGGTCAGTGTCTAGGATTTTTTTTTTTTTGTATGTAGATGTCTGTTCATTTATTCTTAATAGTTTCTTTCACAAGAGATTTTTTTTTTAAGATTTTATTTTTCCTTTTTTCCCCAAAGCCTCCCCAGTGCATAGTTGTATATTTTTAGTTGTGGGTCCTTATAGCTGTGGGATATGGGATGCCACCTCAGCATGGCCTGATGAGCGGTGCCATGTCCGCGCCCAGGATCTGAACCAGCGAAACCCTGGGCTGCCACAGCAGAGTGCAGAAACATGACCACTTGGCCACAGGGCCGGCCCCTCACAAGAGATTTTTAAATGGCTAAATAATGTATCTCAACCTTTATCTTTCCAGCCCTCATGGAGTCTGAGTTTTTGATGCTGGTCTCAAGTGTTGGTCTCCCTCACAGTCATTAGATAGTATTATGTGAACTGTTTCCAGCATAATTTCATCTTTTTAAACTGTGTCCAGTAGAAACATACATGACATGGTAGGTCCAATACGAGAGTTTTGTCTAAGAATAAAATAGTGTCTGTTTTGGTACCTCTTTGAAGATATCTAATGTATACTTACAAGCATCAATTCTTAGGGTTCTTTTCACCAGACTAACTTTACATGATATTAGATTACTAAGAAGTGAAAGTATAATTTTTACTAACTCCTCCGTGAAACACATCTGTCGTATTTTTGACACGATAGTTTGTGTCATGATTTGATTTGTCATTCTACTATCCTAGAAGATTTGGGGACATTATTGTATATTCTTTCTTCCAAATCGTGGATTTGGAATGTGTTAAATAATGTTAACTGATATCAGTACCAGAGGGAACTCTGTGGCTTATATTATTCTTATCTGTAATTATACCTTTTTGGCAACTGTACCTCCCCACACCTCATCCTTCCTAGAATTGTCAGCCTGTGGCAAAATTTGTTAAGCTTATTAATAAGTTTATTTGTGAAAAACAGAATAATAAATATTATCAAATACTTTTTCAGCATCTTTTGATGTGATCATACTTTTTAAAATTGTTTCTTACCCTAATACTTTGTTGATAAATTTTCTTTTATTGAATCTGGTAAGGAAGGAAGCTTTCCTTAGGTAAACATGAGTAGATTATGCTGACACACTATGTTACATATGCTGTTTATACTGTGTATGCTGCAATTTTTTTTTCTTGAGGAAGATTAGCCCTGAGCTAATACTTGCTGCCAATCCTCCTCCTCTTTTTGCTGAGGAAGACTGGCCCTGAGCTAACATCTGTGCCCATCTTCCTCCACTTTATATGTGGGACGCCTGCCACAGCATGGCCTTCTGAGCAGTGCCATGTCTGTACCTGGGATCTGAACCGGCGAACCCCGACCTGCTGAAGCAGAACATGTGCACTTAACCACTGCGCCACCAGGCTGGCCCCTGCAATTTTATTTAGTATTTTTATTCCTGTGTTTGAGTGAGATTAATTTGTTTTCTTATTTTAATCCCGCCCCCTTTTTTTTGGTGAGGAAGATTGGTCCTGAGCTAACATCTGTTGCCAATCTTCTTTTTTTTTTTCTTGGTAGAGGAAGATTAGTGCAGAGCTAACATCTATGCCAGTCCTCCTCTACTTTGCACGTGGGATGCTGCCACAGCATGGCTTGATGAATGGTGTGTAGGTCCATACCTGAGATCTGAACCCACGAACCCAACCATCATGCAGCTGTGCTGGCCCCCTTGTTTTAATCCTTTCTGTGTTTTACAATCAATGTCATATAACATGATTTGGGAGACGACAGCTTATACTGGGTAGGTTAGGAATAGTCACTGTCACTGTGATTATTGAATCTGTACATTTGAAGAAATTAACTGATAAATCTATCTAGTAAGGAATTTTTTTATCCTCTGTAGTTTTTAAATAACTTTTCTGCTTTTGCCAATTTAATCTTTTCTTTACATGAATTCGTAAGAGTAATATATGGTAAAAATCTACCTTTTAAACAAGTCTAAAAGTTATTTGAGTAAGCGTAAAATAGAAATGTTTAGTATTAAGAAAACATGTTAAAGTTTCTTTGACAGCCTTCTTTCTCAACGACAGATGGAATAAATGGACACCTGAATTAATTGCATCATAAATTTTACAAAATATGTTTTTGTTGGTGTAACATCCCCAGGGGTGGCAGTAGGATATCTTCTTAGAGTCAACTAAACATTTACACATTCAGACTGGTGAAACTACTGTAGAGCTCCCTGGGCACTACTCTATTCAGAAGCATATAGGGCAGAAACTGCAGCTGGTCAGGAAGGCAGAGGGAGTCCCTGCAGCAGCCCATTAGCAGTTCATGCCTTGTGAACTGCTCTTCTGACAGCTCAGGTTCAAAGGGGTGACATCCACCTTGAATGGTGCAGAGAAGTCCATAGGCACAGTTTTCAGGATCCTCTGCACAGGACATCCCTGATTATATGTCACCACACTCAGAGAAGCACAAAGATATGGCTTCCTCCCAAGTGTCTATTGTATTTCCAGTCCAGATGCAGTTCATGAATTTGGTAATTTCTATCATAAGCAACGTTGCCAAGAAACATATGTGGCATGCTGTCTTAATCAGGTTAACAGGTATTACCCCAAGGTCAAATTCTCATACATAAGGAGAAGGGGTTTTGTTCATCTTTGGTCCACAATCACACCTGCTTAATTTTCACTTTATGGCTTCTTGTTTTAGTACCTTCCTTCAGAAGCTTTTTCTTACTCCAAGAGTATTTTAAAAATCTACAGTTTCTTTCTTTCTTTTCTTCTGTTTTTGTTTTTTTTGGTGAGGAAGATTGGTCCTGAGTTAACGTCTGTTGCCAATCTTCCTCTTTTTGCTTGAGGAAGATTGTCGATGAGTTGTCATCTGTGTCAGTCTTCCTCTGTTTTATGTGGGATGCTGCCACAGCATGGCTTGATGAGTGGTGTGTAGGTCCCCACCTGGAATGCAAACCTGCAAACCATGGGCTGCCGAAGTGGAGCACGTGAACTTAACCACTACGCCACCGGGCCGGCCCCGACATTTTCTTTTAAAACTGGTTTTGTTTTTTACATTTACATAGATCTTAAAGCCACCATTTTCTGTGCAGTGTGAAGTAGGAACCAAAACGTTTTTTTCAAATGGCTACTCAGTTCCAATCATTTATTGGATGATCATTTTATTTTCCTATTGGTTAGAATTGTCACTATTGTCATAGAGCAGTTGTTATTAGGAGACATTTCTTCAAATTAACAGATGGTTGTGTCTATTAAAAATGTGTACTTTTAAAGTAATAACGTATTTATAATCTTATATGATTGTGTATTAGATTGTGTTATTTATATCCTGAGAATTTATAGGGTCAATTTTTTTCTCAAAGAGAGTATGTATAGTCTGACAAGGAGTGTACTTTTTTTCCTAAAGAGAACTATGCCTTATTGAAGGTTGTTGTGCTTATTTAGGTGACCCTACTTTGAAAACTAACTAGTCAGTGTAGTAGAAAGTGGTGAATTAGGGGTTTGAATAATGAGGTTCTGCATTTAGACCTACCACTTCACTGACTGCTATTTTGTGTAAATCAACCTCTCTCTGTTTTTTTTCCTCAGTTAAACTGCACAAATGATAATCCCTATCCTGCCTGCTTCTGGGTATTGTTCAGGATTCAATGGGATAATGGATATAAAAGTACTTTTAATTGGTAAAGCAGTTTAAATGTAAGGAATTATTGCATCTTAACTTTTCCTCCCTTTCTCTTGTAGGTAGTGTTGGTGCTTCTTTTCAGTGCCAGTCCATCCATCACGACCACATTTGTCATGATGACAGTGACAAGGTGAGGTCCGTGTTGATGTCTACCATGGTGAAAATGCATGCTGTCCTTACATTGCTGGATTCACTTGTATAACTCTGGGCATAGGGCCAGGAGAGTGTGACTTGGGGGGCACAGAGTTGAGGTGCAGAAGGCCTTGCTGGTTTGTGTGTCAGATTATTCAATTGCTCCAGAAAAATTGAGGATAATTCCCAGGAGATGGGCTGAACTCTTAATAAACCCTCTATTTTCTTACCCTTATCCTTGTCCCTGTCCCTGTTTTTCCTCTTTTCTTACACAGCCTGGATGGATTCTCCTAATATACGGACAGGTGCTCCCAAAGTTGATAATCATCTCAGCAGTTTGTGTCTGTTTCTGGTTTGAAATATCCCAGACTTTCTGATTTGGTTTGTTTTTATAGTTGATTGTGCTAGATTATGGTTTCTTGTCAGACTTACTTTTTTTTTTTAAGGTCTGTTTCCAAAGCCCAATTTAAGTGTTGAGGATTGAGACTGGAACCTGTCAGATTCATGCAAAAGAAACCTGCTTAGGGCCTGTTTTGTTTTGTTTTTGTTTTAAATCAGGTCCAAACTCTTGGTGGTTTTGTTCATTTTGATGTTTTGCTTCCGTTCTTTTTCTCTCTAAAGAAATCTGGTCTTTGGAGACTTTCCAGCACTCATCAGCACCCTTGATGGCCTGGCTCTTGCGGTAGATACTCATGTGGGCTTGGTGTTTGGAACATCTGGCTGCTGATGTTGGATGGGCTTAAATTTAGTCTTTTCCATAATCAGTTTCCAGTGGCGTCTTTGCAGGAATGTTTCACTCCCTTGGTAGTTTCCTCAGGCCAACCAATCCGAGTGATCTTTCTCTCTGCTGTTTTAATCAAGAGCCTCCTCCCTCATCCTGTTGGAGCTAGATCAAGAAGTTGGTTGATCATTGGGATTTTTCAAATGGCTTTCTTTGTTCTGTGTGTTGATCGTTCTGTCTTTGTGAGCTTTGCTTACACAGATTTCAGTCTGTTTACAGAGTGGTATGCTTTTAGCATTCCAGAGTCTTTTTTATTATTACAGTAATCTGGAGGCATGGGTTTAATAACCTGTAACTTCTTCTGGAGTCAGTCCACTGAAAGAGACTTCTAGACTTTATAGTTGATTCCACAAATTAAATACACCACAGATTTTAGAAATGAGCATTTGAAAATAAGAGTGATAGTAGAAGGAAAAGGCAAAATCATTTTAGGTCAGTAATATTACAAACAATTGTGTTTCATAATTGTGAAGATGATTTTGGGTCAAATTTTCCTTCTCCTGCTAAATATAACATGCCTCTGTTCATTTGTTCGTTTATGGTGGAGAAGCCAAACTGTGCTGTGTTCTGTCTCCAGGTTTAGAGTCTGGAGATCAGATTTCTGTTCATCTCTGCCGGATACTTTCCATCTACTTTTTAAAATGCTTTTCCTCCTAATTTCAGAATCTTTGTATGATTGATTTTGTGCTTTTAGCAGATGAGATTTTTCCTGAAATTATGTGGGCAAGAAAGAGAAGTTTAAGGAATTTTGTCATTTCATCAGCAAATCAAAGAACTGTCAGGAACTGCTCTCCTCTGTCTCCTGCCTACCATGCATGTGCTTGTGATTGTTTCCCAGAGGGAAATGGAGACAATGAATTAGGGTTTCTTGACTATGTATTTATAATTTATTCAGCTGATTCAGTCCGCAAGTAATATTTATTGATTGGCAGCTATTTGTCTAGGCACTTGGGGAATACATCAGAATAAAAACAAATAAAGATTGCTGTTTTTTTCATGAGTGTACAGCCTAACTGGGGGAGGCAAACAATAAAAATAAATATAATACCTGAATTATGTAGTATGTTACAATAAGTGCAGTGGGTTAAAGAAAATGCAGAGCAGAATAAGTGAGATACAGACTACCAACAGTAGGATGTTACGGATTGAAGGGTCATCAGGCATCATTCTGGGGAGGAGAGTGGTGGATAGCATGCTTAAAAGTCAGAGCTCTATGTTTGCAACAGCTTCTGACTTCTTTCTTTCTGTAACAAATAGGTATTGGTTTTACAAAAGCAAAACCAAAAATGAACCTGCTCCCCTAATACATAGCACTTGGATTTGTGCACAGTGTGCACACACTCTTTCTTTCCCTCTCTCTCTTTGAGAATTGAAGAGATTGTAGAGCACAGATATCCAGCCCCCTTTTTGAAATAAACTGGGAAGCTGTTACCCCACCGGGAGAAATGACTTATTCAGGAGTCATCTTCTATCCCCAATACAAGTCATGTAAAATAATTGCTTAGCTATTCTGAACACATTATTAAAACACACGTTGATGCTTTGCTTATTATCCTGACTTTACATCCAGGCATAGTCCATTTCTCAGATTTGGGAACAAAAGATGATTTTTCTTGAAAGTTGCCTCAATTTTAACTAATCCATGTGTGACTGGGGATGGAACCAGGGATCAAGCAAGGAGAAAGAGGACTAGTCCCTTTGTTGGGCCCCCTTCTACAGCCTTGGAAGTGGTGACAGGTCCCTAAATTCCATGGCTTTGCCTGTTGTCCCACTCAAGTTTCTCTGCTGATATACATTAGCTTGTAGCCTATAGTGCTGGAAAAAGCTGATTCCAGGCCTGAGGTTTGCCATTAAATATTGTGAGTTGCAAACTCTCATGTTATCAGTTTATATTGGACGCAGCAATTCACACAAGCCCTCCATCAATATTTTTATGTTCATTCACAGTACCATATCTCCTAATTTCCAGGTAGCCAACACTTATGTATTTATTATATATCTGAGTATTTACTACAGTCATGCACCACACAATGATGTTTCATTCAATGATGGACCGCATATACAACCGTGGTCCCATAAGCTTATAATGGAGGTGGAAAATTCCTGCTGCCTAGTGACGTTGTAGCCATCATAATGTCGTAGCCATCATAATGTTGTAGCCATCTTAATGTCATAGCCATCATAATGTTGTAGCGCAATGCATTGCTCGTGTGTGGTGATGTTGGTGTAGACAAACCTACTGTGCTGTCAGTTATATCAAAGTATAGCACATACAATTATATATAGTACATAATACTTGATAATGATAATGAACAACTATGTTACTGGTTTATGTATTTACTGCACTATCCATTTTAACGTTATTTTAGAGTGTACTCCTACTTATTAAAAAAAGCTTACTGTAAAACAGTATGCTGTGTTATATCGGCAGCAGCCTCACACATCTCGTATTTACTGTGTCTCTTGATCACATCATTTCTCTTCTGCCTGATTTAATCTTGTGGTATTTTGTTCATCATGGCCCCTAAGTATACAAAATCTACTGTTAAGGTTGCCAATAAAAGGCTACATGGAGTGATTGACCTGGAAATGAAATTAAAAGTGATTAAGGACTGTGAAGGTAGAAAATCAGTGATGGTTATTGCTCACTAGTCAGACATGTCCTATTTCACCATAGCTACGATCTTGAAGAAGAAGAAAGAGACAGACGCTGTTAAAGGATCTGCTTCATTGGAGGCACTGTGACTAACAAAAATTGAAGAAGAGCCTATATCAGACATGTAGAATCTTCTAATGATCAGGATTGAAGACCAGGCACAGAAGCCTATCCTTCTCAGCACCATGACAATCATGGCCAAAGCAGAAAGTTTGTTTGCAATGTTGAAAGAAAAGGTTGGACCCGACTATGATGCCAAATTTGCTGCTAGCTCTGGGTGGTTTAAATGACTCAAGAATCATTATTCATTACATAATGTGAAAGTGAGTGATGAGTCTATGAGTATTGATGTGAAGGCAGCTGAAAAATTTTTGGAGATTCTAGATAAGCTGATGGTGGAAGAAAGTACTTGCCAGAGCAAATATTCAGTATGGATGAAACCTCTCTGTTCTGGAAACAGATGCCTGAAAGGACTTTATCCATCAGGAGACCAAGTCAATGTCAGGTTTCAAGGCTGTTAAGGACGGGATAACAGTCTTGCTTGGGGGCAATGTTGCAGGCTACAAATTGAAACCCTTTGTGATCTGGCACAGTGAGAACCCCAGGGCCTTCATGCATATCAGTAAGCACACACTGCCTATGTACTACAGGAGCAATGAGAAGTCATCGATGCCCCAGCTTCTCTTCCAGGATGCCCTCCTGAATTGCTACACCAGCGAAATGGAGAAGTGCTGTTTGGAGAATAACATGCCTTTCAAGATTTTGCTTATTTTTGATAATGCTCGCAGACATACTCCTTTTATTGATGATCTTCATCCTTATATCAAAGTGGTGTTTCTCCCTCCAAACACTACCTCTTTGATTAAACCAATGGATAAGGGAATTGTAGCAGCTTTTAAGGCCTACTACCCTAGGAGGACCTTTGCCCAGGCTGTTGCTGCAACCGAGAAAGACACTGAGAAGACACTGATGCAATTCTGGAAGGATTATAACACCTATGATTGCACCAAGAACCTTTCTTGGGCTTGGGGTGATGTCACCAAGGAATGTATGAATGACTTCTTGAAGAAGACACTTGAGGTTTGTCCGAGACTTCAGAGGATTTGCCATTGAATTGGCATTTGCTGCTGAGGTGGCTAACAACTTGAAGCTGTGTGTGGATGAGGATGACATTGAGAGGTCCTAGAGGTGGTTCCTGATGAAGTGGCTGATGAGGAGTTACTGGATCAGGAACGCATGGCTGAAGAAGAGGCAGGAGAAAAGGAAACTGCAAGAGAAAAACAAGAACCCCCAAGAAAATTCACACCTGTGAAGGGTTTATCGGAAGCTTTTGCAGACCTCAACAAACTCCTTAAAAAGTTTAAAAACATGGACCCCAACACCGAAAGGTTTTCATTAATAGACAGGAATGTTCATGGTGCATTATCTGCTTACAGGCAAATCTCTGACGAAAAAAAGAAACAAACCAGGGAAACCACTGTGGACATATTTCTGAAAAGAGTGACATCTCCTTCAGAAGAGCTTCAGGCAGGTCCTTTAGGAGGTATTCCAGAAGAAGGCATTGTTATCATAGGAGATGACAACTTCATGCATGTTATTGCCCCTGAAGACCTTCCAGTGGGACAAGACGTAAAGGTGGAAGGCAGTGACATTGATGATCCTGACCCTGTGTAGGCCTAGGCTAATGTGGGTATTTGTGTCTTAGTTTGTAACAAAAAAGTTTTAAAAATTAAAAAAAAAAAAATTTTAATAGTAAAAAGCTTATAGAATAAGAATATAAAGAATACATCATACAGCTGTACAGTGTGTGTTTTGAGGTAAGTGTTATTACAGAAGAGTCAAAAGTTAAAAAACTAAAGTTTATAAAGTAAAAAAGTTACAGTAAGCTGAGATTAATTTATTGTTGAAGAAATTTTTTTAATAAATTTACTGTAACCTAAGTTTACAATGTTTATAAAATCTATAGCAGTGTACAATAATGTCCTCAGTCTTCATATTCACTTACCACTCACTCACAGACTTACCCAGAGCAACTTCCAGTCCTGCAGCACCATGCGTGGTAAGTGCCCTACGCAGGTGTACTATTTCTTAGAATCTTTTCTTTTTAATGGCTGTTGTTTTATGCCACTGAGTTTTGAGTTTGAGGGTGGGTTTTATTTTTTTGAGTTCATAATTCACATTATTGTGAAATTTCAGTTGTACGTTATTTCTTGTCTGTCACCACATGAGTGCTCCCCTTCACCCCCATGCCCACCCCCACCCCCTTTCCCCTGGTAACCACTAAACTGTTTTCTTTGTCCATGTGTTTGTTTATACCCCACATATGAGTAAAATCATCTGGTGTTTGTCTTTCTCAGTCTGCTTATTTTGCTTAGCATAATACCCTCCACATCCATCCATGTTCTTGTAAATGGGATGATATTGTCTTTTTTTCTGGCTGAGTGGTATACCATTGTGTATATTTACCACATCTTCTTTACCCAGTCATTGTTGATGGGCACTTGGACTGTTTCCGTGTCTTGGCTATTGTGAATAGTGCTGCAGTGAGCATAGGGGTACATATGTTACTTTGGATTGTTGATTTCAGGTTGTTTGGGTAGATACCCAGTAGTGGGATAGCTGGGTCATATGGTATTTCTATTTTTAGTTTTTTGAGGAATCTCCATACTGTTTTCCATAGTGGTTGCACCAGTTTGCATTCCTACCAGCAGTGTCTGAGGGTTCTCTTTTCTCCACACCTTCTCCAACATTTATTTTTAGTCTTAGTCATTATAGCCATTTTAATAGGTGTAAGGTGGTATCTTAGTGTAGTTTTGATTTGCATTTCCCTGATGATTAGTGATGTTGAACATCTTTTCATGTGCCTGTTGGCCATCTGTATATCTTCTTTGGAAAAATGTCTGTTCATCTCCTGTGCACATTTTTTGTTTGGACTTTTTGTATTTTTGTTGTTCAGTTGTGTGAGTTCCTTATATATTATGGAGATTAATCCCTTGTCAGGTATATGATTTGCAAATATTTTCTCCCAGTTGGTGGGTTGTCTTTGTTTTAATCGTAGTTTCTTTTGCCTTGCAGAAGCTCTTTAGTCTGATGAAGTCCCACTTGTTTATTTTTTCTTTTGTTTCCCTCATCTGAGAAGACATGATATTCAAAAAGATCCTTTTAAGTTTGATGTCAAAGAGTGTACTACCTATATTATCTTCCAGGAGTTTTAAGGTTTCAGGACTTACCTTCAAGTCTTTGATCCATTTTGAGTTTATTTTTGTGTATAGCATGAGATAATGGTCTACTTTCATTCTTTTGCATTTGGGTGTCCAGTTTTCCCAACACCATTTATTAAGGAGACTGTCTTTCCTCCATTGTATGTTCTTTGCACCTTTGTCGAAGATTAGCAGTCCGTAGATGTGCGGTTTTATTTCTCAGCTTTCAGTTCTGTTCCATTGATCTGTGCCTGTTTTTGTACCAGTACCATGCTGTTTTGATCACTATGGCTTTGTAGTACATTTTGGAGTCAGGGATTGTGATGCCTCCAGCTTTGTTCTTTTACTCAGGAGTGCTTTAGCTATTCAGGGTCTTTAGTTGCCCCATATGACTGTTAGGAGTCTTCTATTTCCGTGAAGAATGGCATTGGGATTCTGATTGGGATTGCATTGAATCTATAGATTTGGGTAGTATGGACATTTTAAGTATGTTTATTCTTCCACTCCATGTGCATGGAACCTCTCTCCACCTCTTTGTGTCGTCATCTATTTCTTTCAATAATGTCTTATAATTTTCATTGTATAAGTCCTTCACCTCCTTGGTTAAATTTATTCCTAGGTACTTTATTCTTTTTGTTGCGATTGCAAATGGAATTGTATTCTTGAGTTCTCTTTCTGTAAGTTCATTATTGGAGTATAGAAAAGCAACTGATTTTTGTAAGTTGATTCTGTACCCTGCAACTTTACTGTAGTTGTTAATTATTTCTATTAGTTTTCTGATGGATTTTTAGGGGTTTTCTGTATATAAGATCATGTCATCTGCAAACAGCGAGAGTTTCACTTCTTCACTCCCTATTTGGATTCCTTCTATTCCTTTCTCTTGCCTAATTGCTCTGGCCCAAACCTCCAGTATATATTGAATAAGAGTGGTGATAGTGGGCATCCTTGTCTTGTTCCTGTTCTCAGGGGGATGGTGCTCAGTTTTTGCCCATTGAGTGTGATGTCGGCTGTGGTTTTGTCATATATGGCCTTTATTATGTTGAAGTAAGTTCCTTCTATCCCCATTTTATTAAGAGTTTTTATCATAAATGGCTGTTGGACTTTTCAAATGCTTTCTCTGCATCTATTGAGGTGATCATGTGGTTTTTATTCCTCAATTTGTTCATGTGGTGTATCACATTGATTGATTTGTGGATGTTGAACCATCCCTGTGTCCCTGGTATGAATTCCACTTGATTATGATGTATGATCCTTTTGATGTATTGCTGAATTTGGGTTTCCAAAATTTTCTTGAGGATTTTTGCATCTATGTTCATCAGCGATACTGGCCTGTAGTTTTCCTTTTTTGTATTGTCCTTGTCAGGCTTTGGTATCAGTGTTGGCCTCATAGAATGTGTAAGAAAGTGCTCCATCCTCCCTAATTTTTTTGAATAGCTTGAAAAGGATAGGTCTCAAATCCTCTGAAAGTTTGGTAGAATTCCCCAGGAAAGCTGTCTGGTCCTGGGGTTTTGTTCTTTGGGATGCTTTTGATTAGTGTTTCAATCTCTTTCCTTGTGATTGGTCTGTTCAAATTGTCTGTTTCTTCTTGACTCAGCTTTGGGAGGTTGTAAGAGTCTAAGAATTTATCCATTTCCTCTAGGTTATCCGTTGTGTTGGCATATAGTTTTTCGTAGTATTCTCTTATAATCCGTTGTATTTCTGTGGAGTCTCTTCTTGCTCCTCTTTCATTCTGATTTTGTTTATTTGAGCTTTCTCTCTTTTTTTCTTTGTAAGTCTGGCTAGGGGCTTGTCAATTTTGTTTATCTTCTCAAAGAACCAGCTCTTTGTTTCATAGATCCTTCCTACTGCCTTTTTTGTTTCAGTCACATTTATTTCTGCTCTGATTTTTATTATTCCTCTCCTTCTGCTGACTTTGGGCTTTGTTTGTTCTTCTTTCTCTAATTCAGTTAGGTGTAATTTGAGATTGCTTATTTGGGATTTTTCTTGTTTGTTAAGATGTGCCTGTATTGTGATGAATTTCCCTCTTAATACAGCTTTTGCTTTATCCCATATGAGTTGGTATGGCATGTTATCATTTTCATTTGTCTCCAGATATTTTTTGATTTCTTCTTTAATTTCTTCAATGATCCATTGCTTGTTCAATAGCATGTTGTTTAGTCTCCACATCTTTGTCCCTTTCTCAGCTTTTTTCTTGTAATTAATTTCTAGCTTTACAGCATTATGATTTGAAAAGATGCTGGTTATTATTTCAATTTTTTAAAATTGATAGAGGCTTGCCTTGTTTCCCAACATGTGGTCTATCCTTGAGAATGCTCCGTGCGCACTTGAGAAGAATGTGTATTCTGCTGTTTTTGGATGGAGTGTTCTATATTTAAGTCCAACTGGTCTAGCTTTTCATTTAATTCCACTGTTTCCTTGTTGATTTTCTGTCTGGGTGATCTATCCATTGATGTGAGTGTGGTGTTGACGTGTCCTACTGTTATTGTTTTTCCTTCAACTTTTTGTTTGCATTCTCTACTTGGTTAAAATAAAACTAAATTGTTCTGATTATCTATGGCTGTGTAGTTAATTACCCTAACACTCAGTGGTACAAAGCATGTCTTTTAGTATGTTTCATGGTTGTAGGGTTTCCTGTGCTCAGCTGGGTGGCTCTTGCCTGCAGTTTCTAATGCAGTGCAGTCAATTAGTAGCTGAGGGTGGAGTCATCTCAACGTCCTCACTCACGTGTCTGATGGTTGATGCTTGCTGTCAGCTGGGACTTCAACGGGGGCCCTCAGCCTGAGCACCTGTATGTAGTGTCGTCTTCCTCAGAGCATGGCAGCTTGATTCCAAGAGTGACTGTCCCAAGAGGACTAGGCAGATGCTGTGTGGCCTTTTATGACCTAACTTCAGAAGTTACAAAGCATCACTTGCACCTCAGTCGCAGGCCTGCCCAAATTCAGGAGGAGAGGGAATATTGGTCTCACCACTGGGGAGAAGAGAATGAAGGGTGGGAGGACTCATCATGGCCATCTTGGAAAATAAAATGTGCATACTATATATATACATGAAACATCAGTTAAAATGGCTACTTACCACAACTAGAAGGATCCATAACTAAAATATACAACTGTGTACTGGGAAGATTTGGGAAGAAAAAGCAGGAAAAAATGGCTACTTAATGTTCCACCATAAGGATACGTGGTAATTTATTTAACCTGTCTTTAGTTGTAGAGCTTTAGGTCATTTTAAAAAAACTATTGTGCATTTATTCATTCAGCAAATATTTATTAAGTGCTTACTATGTGCAGGGCACTGTTGAGTCACCAGGATACAGTGGTGAAAAGAATGACAAGGGACTTATTTTTTGTGAAAGAGGTAGAAAATGAACTGTATATTTAAAGCAGTAAATAATTAGATACTGTAAGTGCTTGCCTAGTAATTGGCAGTTGGCTACTCTAGATTAGATGTTAGGGAAGGCCTTTAAGAAGGTGACATTTGAGCTAAGATCTGAATCAGAAGAAACAAATCGTGAAAATCTGGGCTAGGAGGAGAACATTCAGGGACAGGAAACAGTGCAAAGGCCCTAAGGCTAGAAAGATGAGGCAAACAGAAGGAAGGCTGATGTGCATAGCAAGGTGGATGAGGGTGGAGGTGGTGTGAGATGAGGCTGAAGAGGCAAGCACAGGCCAGATCATGTAGCTCTTGATAAACCAGGGAAAGAAGTTTAAATTTTATTCTGCCTGTTATGGGAAGCCTCTGGAAAGTTTTAAGCAAAGGAGTGACATGATCTAGTTTATATTTTTAAAACATCCCTTTTGCTGCTGAGATGAGATTTTTTTTTTTAATTGTGGTAAAATACACCTAAACATAAAATTTATCATGTTAACTATTTTTAAGTGTGCCGCTCAGTAGTGTTAAGTATATTGTTGTGTAGCCATCTCCAGAACTCGTTTTTCTTTCAAAACGGAAACACTGTACCTATTAAACTCTAACTCCTCATTCTCCTCTCCCTCCAGGCCCTGGCAGTCACCATTCTACTTTCTGTCTCTATGAATTTGAGTGCTCTATGTACCTCATATAAGTGGAGTCATACAATATTTGTCTTTTTGTGACTGGCTTCTTTTACTTAGCGTAATCTTGTCAAGGTTCATCCATGTTGTAGCATGTGTCAGAATTCCCTTCCTTTTAAAGGCTGAATAATATTCCATTGTGTGTCTATAACAGATTTTGTTTACCCATTCATCCAAGGATGGACACTCCAGTTGCTTCCATGTTTTGACTGTTGTGAATAATGCTGCTAGGAACATGGGTATACAAATATCTCTTTGAGACCCTGCTTTCAATTCTTTTGGGCATGTACCCAGAAATGGATCATTTCTATTTTTAGTGTTTTAGGGAACCACTATACTGTTTTCCAAAGTGGCTGTACCATTTTACATTCCCGCCAATGGTGCATGAAGATTCTAATTTTTCCACATCCTCTCCGACGCTATTTTTTTAATGGTAGGTAGCCTGATAGTTATGAAGTAGTATCTCATTGTGCATTTGACTTGCGTTTCTCTACTGATTAGTGATGTTGAGCATCTTTTCATGTCCTTGTTGGCTATTGTGTATCTCTTTGGAGAAATGTCTATTCAAATCCTTTGCCCATTTTTAAATCAGATTTTGGTTTTTGTTCAGTTACAGGAGTTCTTTATATATTCTGGCTATTAACCCCTTATCAGACATATGATTTGCAAATATTTTCTCCCATTCTGTAGGTTGCCTTTTCACTCAGGTGATTGTGTCCTTTGTACAGAAGTTTTTATTGTGAAGTAATCCAATTTATCTACTTTTTTCTCTTCTTGCCTCTCCTTTTGGTGTCATATCCAAGAAATCATTGCCAAATCCAGTGTCATGAAGCTTTTCATCTATGTTTTTTCCTAAAAGCTCTATGATTTTAGCTCTTACATTTAGAATTTTTACTCATTTTCAGTTAATTTTTATATGTAATGTAAGGTAAGGGTCTGTCTTTATTGTTTTGCATATGGATATCCAGTTTTCCCAATACCATCTTGGAAAAGAGTGTTCTTTTCCTATTGAATTGTCTTGGGACCCTTGTCTATCATTTGACCACATATGTACAGGTTTATTTCTGTGCCATCTGTTCTATTCCACTGGGCTATATGTCTGTCTTTATGCCAGTACCACAGTGTTTTGATTACTGTAGCTTTCTAATAAGTTTTGAATGACCTATTTCTTGAGCCTAGATTACCAGAGTAGAATTGAATCAAAGGATATGAACATTTTTCAGCCTTTGTCTCTCTTTATATATTTTTTCACATATTCAGATGCATCAGTTTATGCTTCCATATGAGAATGCCTGTCTCACTTCCTTTTCACATCATTGAATATCAGCCATACTGTCATTTACTTTGTGACTATGATTGATGAGGAATGTGTCTAATTGTTTTAATGTGTATTTCTTTGATTACTACTGAGGTTGTATAGCTTTTCATATATGTTCATTTGTTCATTAGTCATTGTATTGCTTTTTAAAAAACTGTCTTTTGCATATTTTTCTCTTCTTTTGGGATATTCCTATTTTCCTATCACTTTATATGGGAACATTAATCATCTTTTGTATTTCCAAAAAAATTCCCATCTTTTAATTTTTAATGAATTTGTTCCCCCATACAGAGATTTAAAATTATTTTGGGAGCAAATCTATTGGTATAGTTCTTTGAAATATATTTCATAGCTTTGATATTTAGGACATCTGTCTCCATTCAGATTATTTACCTACATTTTCTTAAAGTTTTCTGAATTTTATATTATACTTTCTGAGCTATATGGTATTATGTGACCCAATGTGTCTTTAAATAGATTCTCTCTTTGTCTTATTGTGAAATAGCTGAGGTAATTAGAAATACCATGTAATGATAGTTGTTTTGAGATTATTTGACACTCTTTTGTTGGTCTTTGAAATGTCATTGCCTGCTAAGTTTATTTTGTTTTTATTTGTAAGACACTTGTAACAGGAACAAGCAAGCAGGCGGGGATAAACTTCAGCTCCAGTGGGAGCTAAGATTTTATATTTGCTCTACAAAGAGTTTTCCTGCTTTAAGTGTTTTTATTTAACGTTATCATTTCTGTTTGGTGGTGTAAATTGGAATTCTGCCCAGGTAACACACTTCCTTCTTTGACTTAGATAAAGTCTGGAAGGCCTGTTGAGTGTGGCACAGGCAGAAGAGTGCAGGGTTTGTAGAGATGTGCCATGCTATCACAGTGTCTTTGCAAAACTACCCAAGTTAGTCAGGATCCTAAAAGTGTGTCATCAGTGGAAGCAACCATGAGGGCATTGGCAGTTTCAGTGAGCTGGTCACATTTCATAAATGCAAAATGTTAGAATTCTGTAGCAGGGGGTGTCATCCAGTACAAATTGTCCACTGTGCAATCACGTGAGATCCCCACCCGGGATCCCTAGAGAATAGTCTGTTCCTCATCAAACATGGTGGAAGTTATAAGCTGTTCATTTGGTCTGACCAGCTTAGAGAACATTCTCATGTTTCTTGCATCTCAAACATTTTAAGGCCCTCTCACATTCCCATGTCCCTTTTCAGCAACTGCTTTTTCATTGTCCTCCCCAAGATGAAGGAGCTGGTTGTCTCTGATTCTCTGTTTTTTAATCAGTGCTTATTACCATCATTTAGTTATTTTCTTGAAGCACTTATGTATGTATAGTCGATGTTCACTGACTTTTTGGGTCATATTTTCCTTTTGTGCCCAATTCTTAATGATTTGAGCCCTTGTTCCTCTTCACTACAGTTGACCAGTTCTAGCTGGCTTTCCTCCCCAGGTGTTTCTGGGACATGCTGGGTGTCTGTTCCCATGGTTGCTTGCCCTCCCAGCTAGCCCTTTGACTAAAGGTTTCCTAAGTGCTGCTGTTCTCACCAGTGTCACTTTGGCTCCAGTTTGGGCCCAGTTCCTAGGCTACTGCATTTAATAAGACCATAGTCAAGGCCCGGGGATTTAATAGGAGGGAGTAATGACACAGAGGACGTAAAGGTGGATATGAAATCTGATGGCTGTCAGAACTCCTGGCCCAAGTTTTGTTTTAGGGCTTCTCTCTCCCTGGTCCTTGGCCTTCTGCTGTAGGTAGAAACAGCCTATCTTCCCTCAGGGATGCCCTTACACACTGCTGTTTCTCTTTTATAGTTAACTCCAGCTACTTTAATTTACTGTTGGATGGAGTAAAAAGTGGTGCCACTTTTGGGAAGGCAATTTAGCAAGATTTCTCAAAATTAAAAAACAAAAAGGCCAAACCCTTTCAAGCCAGCAGTTGCACTGTTAGAAATTTACCTTCATGAGTATATTTTCAAGTGTAGACCAAACTATATATATACACAAGAATATTCATTATATTTTTATAATATCAAAACACTGTAAACAACCTAAATGTAATACATGATTTTAAAAGTTAGAGATGGGTCATCCCTAACAATGAACTAATAGGCTCTTTTGAAAAGAATAACCTAGATCTGTATGTGGTTAACTTTTCTCTTTGCCTGTGGCTATCCAGTAGACTTTGTAAAACTATAGTATTACACTATGATTTGCCCCGAGATTAAGCTGCTGGAGCAGTTTAGAATGAGAGTCATAGCAACTAGAATTGCTCCTAAGATGTGCCCTGTTTGCCAGAGCAGAATGAACAAGGTGCCTTTAAGATCTCTGCTTCAGAGGGATGTGTTCAGGCAGGCCCTGTGGCAGAGTCGGCTCTTTCTTATTGGCCCTGCTCCAGAGATTGAGCAGGCTGCCATGTGCAGTGCGTGCTTCATTTGCACCCTTGCCTCTCCATTTCTGGTTTGGTGTTGGTCTCTATTTTTCTGTTTTTGACTCAGCTTACCCTAGGCACCCACGTTTATTCACTCATCCCTCTTGAACTCTTTCCTGGCTGATGGCTTTTCACCTTGGGTCTGCTTTAGTCCCTTCTCACCTTCGCTGCCCTAAGAGCTTTCCCTCTCTCATCCCCACTGCCGTGGTCCACTCTCTGCACCCTCTCACCTGCACTGCGGGAACGGCCATCTGACCACTCTTGCATCCCAAGGCTAGTTCTATTCTAGGAGACTTTCAGTGGACTTGGGGTTTGGGTGCGCCTTTGCTGCCACTTTCTGGTTTTTAGCAACTTATAGCTGCCAGCTGCTGATAATTAACCTTTCCACTCTGACAGGTGGCAACACTTATGGGTGAAAGTGTTTATGCTGATTGTTTTGCATTAGATCAAGTCTTGTCATGGTTGCAGATACTGCATAACCTGAACAGTGCTAGGTCAATACACCTTTCTCCTGTGCAGCTTCATCTTAGGTTCTGCTAGCTGCTTTTGTTGGAAGGAGGGAAACTGTTGGGGGAGGAGGGTAGCAGACCTAACTTTAGGGAAATTTTGAAATTTATTTTTTGTCTTGGTGTTCCTCTCTTTCACTACCCACTCTGTTTTTTGCCCCATTTCTCCCTGGGAGTTTACCTATTTAGAAAAAACATTGGTATTACCACCAATGATTTACATTACTACCAATGATTTACATATCATTGAACTATTATTGAGCACCTGCCATATGCTAGACCCCTTGCCAGAATCAGTGAGACTTAGTTTTTGACTTCAAGGAGTTCACTGTCTAACGGGCAACAGAATCAAATAAATACATATTTGCGAGGAAGAATGATTAATGCTATGTTAGAACACAGAGTAGAGGCTACTAACTCAGCAGTAGTGGTTGGGGTTGGAGTGAGGTTACAGTCCAGAGACTTGGCAGGGGGTGTGATGGCAGCACAGCCCTATTGCTGACAATGTTAACAATGGGAAACTGCCTCTTCATTATAGAGGTCACAGCCTTCCAGCAGGAAGGCCATTCTCAACCCAACACCTTCTTTGGCAGGGCCCGAAAGTGTGTGGCATTTTTATTTCCTCTGATATTTTTCCTCCATGTGCGTTGTTCTTTGGCAGCTGGACAAATGCTTCTTTATCTGCAGCTCTTCAGTCATGCCTTTCAACATCTTAAAATAGGAGATGCCCCTGCTTCCTTTTTCTTCATTCTCTACCAGCCAGCATTTTCCCAGTATGGACTTCAGTGATACGCACATGAAGGAGAAATGAGACTTGCCCTTGAGGAGCTCACAGTTTAATGAGGGGAAACAGACATTAAATCAGTACTGTAAGGTATTGTGATAGAAGCATACAGAGGGACAGGAAAGTCTGGGGCCGGCCTGGTAGTGCAGCGGTTAAGTTCACACCTTCCACTTTGGGCGGCCTAGGGTTTGCTGGTTTGAATCCCAGGTGCGGACCTCCACACTGCCTATCAAGCCATGTGTGGTGGCATCCCACATAAAATAGAGGAAGATGGGCACAGATGTTAGCTCAGGGCCAGTCTTCATCAGCAAAAAGAGGGGGATTGATGGCAGATGTTAGTTCAGGGCTAGTCTTCCTCAAAAAAACAGAAAGCCTATAGCCTCATAGTCACCTCTTTTGTATAAAGATCCTTTAGGTAACCATTGTTTAAATAGGTTAAATAGTTTAAATTGTTTAAGTAGTTCTTTGATGTCTAGAAATGCAAAATTGAGCACAAAACTAAATTTTATTATTTACTATTTGGCAGACTATTAATTATCACTTATGAAAAATTTGTTTATGCAGTGTGCTTGACAGTGTATTTCCAACAGTGGTATCCTTCAAATTAACAAGATTTGGAGAAGTTTTCTAGAATCAGATTGTGAGTTTCAGAGTGAGATCTTTCTTGTATATGTCCTAAGGTTACAGATGTTTTTCTTTTGTTAGAAATAAGGAAAAGGCAGAAAATCTGACAAGAAATCTGTAACTCCTAAAGAAATTTAGGGGCCGGCCCGGTGGCACAGCGGTTAAGTTTGCACATTCCGCTTCTCGCTGGCCCGGGATTCGCAGGTTGAGATCCTGGGTGCGGACATGGCACTGCTTGGCAAAAGCCATGCTGTGGCGGGCGTCCCACGTATAAAGTAGAGGAAGATTGGCATGGATGTTAGCTCAGGGCCAGTCTTCTTCAGCAAAAAGAGTAGGATTGGCAGTAGTTAGCTCAGGGCTAATCTTCCTCAAAAAAAAAAAAAAAAAGGAAAGAAAAGAAATTTCAAGTTTGGTTGGTTAACCAGCAAATTGTACCAAACATTTAAAGTAGGCATAACACCAATCTTACAGAAACTCTCCTAGAGAATAGAAAAAGAGAGAACACTCCGATTCATTTTCTGAGGCTAGCATAATCTTTGTAACAAAACTTGACAGAAAAGACATTAAAAAACTGGAAAATAACAGCTAATCTCATGCAAGAACAGATACATAAAGATCCTAAACAAAATATTAGCAAACCAAATCCAACAAAATATAAAAAGGGTAATACAGTAAGACATGATTTTATTAGGAATGTCAAGTGAGTTTAATATCTAAAAACCAATCAATGTAATTAAAACATTAATAGGAAAATTATATGATTATCTCATAAATGCAGAAAAATTTGATAAAATGTCCATTTATGATAAACTTTTAACAAATTAGAAATAAAAATGAACTCCCTTAATTTACTAAAGGGATGTACACAAAACCTACTGCAAACATCATACTTAACTGAAATGTTGAATGTTTTCCAGTTTTGGAGGAAGACAAAATTGTCTGCTCTCCCATATCTACTTATTGCTGTAGTAGAGGTCTAGCCAGTGCACTAAGACAAGACAAAGAAAAGGAAAATGTGTTGGAAAGAAAGAAATTGAATGGTCATTGTTTTCTGCCAACAGGATTGTATGTATAGAAAACTCAAAAGAATGAAGCTAAACCATTAGAATTAATAAGTATATATAAAACCTAGAATAAACCTAAGTACAAAAATGTGCAAGACCTCTACAGAAAACTGGAGCATTATTGAAGAAATTGACTCAGGTAAATAGAAAGATGCATCTTGTTCATTGATTGAAGATTCAGTATTGTAAAGATATCAATACCCCCTAATTCATCTCTAGATCCAATGCAGCCCAATAAAAATCTCAGCTGTTATTCCCACGTGTTAGAATGGTAGGACACCATGGTAGACAATCCCAGTGACCGGACACATCTGGTGGAACTTCAGTATTTTCCTATTGGGTAAGCAATGTATTGGTATATTTTTATTTAGAAGCAAGGGGATTTAAATGACTTGGGTGCCTAAGGAAGTTTTTAGTAGTCATTCACAGTTTTTGCTTCTATCATGAAAACCAATTTTAAAAGGCAGTCTTGGCACCAGAATTTTCAAAAAGCTCTTGCCACAAGCAGCTACTTTTCTTATAAGTGCTGTGCTGTCCCCCAGCCACGTGTGGCCATTTAAACTGATCCTGGTCAATTCATTAGTTGCACTAGCCCCTTTTCAAGTGCTCAATAGCCACATGTAGCTAGCGGCTCTCTTTGGCATGGTGCACATGTTGAACATCTCCATCGCAGCAGAAAGTTTGATTGGACGCCTCTCCAACAAGGCTTCCCGCCTTTTTGCACAGGCAATAAATTAAAAATAAATATTACGTGGGCTGGGATTGAGCAACTGCTCTGGGATAATTTACCTTCTGCCTCATTAGGCTGTCAGAAGTGGCCCACCTTAAAGCCTATCCCACTCGTTGGGTGTTTCTTAGCAGGGTTCCAGATTTTCTGGTGAAGAAAATCAATTAGAGAAGAAATTGCAGTACAAATTTCAAACTACCCAACTTTAAGGTGTGGGAGCACTGTTTACATCTAGGCAGACTTCTTGGGTTAAGCTCTAAGGGCCTGATTAGCTAATCTTAATTATTTGAGAAGAGTTCTCAAGGAATTTGCCTCACAAAGGATTGGGTGAAGCCCAGGAGGATTCAGGTAAGCGCAAGGGTTAAGGAACCCTGGAGGACTAGAACGGACTTTTGCTGCTGAGATTCAGCACTTGAGGAATCTGACTCATGATTGGACAGCTCCCAAACGGTAATTTCCCTCCCCTTTCCCAATTTTTTTCTCCTTTTCCCCCTCTCACATACCCCATATCCAAGTATAAAGGAAAAGCTGTTTCAGGGTGGTCTGTATTATGTAAGGAAGCTTGTTGTAGCTGACATTCTGCTGGAAGATCTGTAATGCTGGGTGAATCCACAGCAATAGAGGGGGAATTGTGAGGGATTCAGACGTTAGAAATAGATTACATTGGATGCAATGCATCTAAAGGTGTGTTTTGGACTTATGACTGTACCATGATATGAAAAAAGATTAAAAATTTGCATGTAATCATCTCCAAACTGGCTGCTTTGGAAAATTGACAGAGAGGGCTTTGAGGGAACAGTCAGCTAGATAACAGGGCCACATAATGGGGGTGTGGGGCTGGGTGAAGCAATGTGTTCACAGGAGCCTGTTACCTCATTCTAGCTTCTCTTTGTCCAGAAATTGTAAAAGCCTGTGATGTTACTGCTGGAACTTTGATTCAGCAGTTCCTAAGCACCTCCTGTTGGTTTCAGGCTGTAGGTTTGGACTTTGGGATTACAGAGCCAAAAACAAGAGTCCCAGTGCTCGGTCTGATAGGGGAGACAAATGTACACAAATAATTACCATAGAGTGTTACTCATACGTAGAGGTTCAGGGGGTCCTGGAACATCGTTCAGTCTGATTCCTTAATTTTCTACTGGAGGCCCCTAAGGTACAGAGCGGGAAGGAGACTGGTTTAAATAATGCCAGAAGAACTAGAACTTGAGTTTTTTGTTGATTGGACCACCCTAAAATAGGATCACCATCCTTGAAGACATTATCTAATTCCTATCTGCTTCAAGCCCACTTTTTCCATAATGTCCCTTTGACTGCCCTCCTTTCCTCCGATACCACTCAAGTATCTTTTCCTTATATTTATTGTGCTTTTATGGAAGGTCTTACTTTGTCTTTTGGATCTTGAACGTGATCAGGACAGGCACCGAGCCGGCTTCGGTCTTCGTACCTATCTCGTTTCCCATCCTCAGCACAGTCTGAATAACTGTCAGGTTTAATTAAGCCTTAGAGTCGGACTTGGGTCCAACCTGCTTGCTCCATTGTGAGACACCTTGGACTAATCACCTCCCTCTACATCAATAAGAATTCCTACCCCTCGGGCCACGTGATTACGTATTATATTGTGAACTGAGTGAGGTTTCGTTGCTGAGTTTTGGAGGTGGGAGACACGGACCAGCAGCAACAATTTAGGGAGTTGTACGACTTGGGAGCTGCGGCCTTGCCGGCGCCGGGCGGGGGCGGGGCTGGGCTGCACAGGGCGCCGCGCCACGGCTCTGTTGCCGGAACTAGCCCGAGTCGCGCGCCGCGCGCAGTTCCGCCGCGCCGCCTCCCCGCGGGGAGGAAACAAAGGGGGCTCGGCGCGCGGAGCCCGGTCGAGGGCGGAGTGGCTGGCGGGCTGGCGCGCCGGGCTCGCTAGGTTTGTTCCGGCGAGGGGGCCGGTCGGGGCAGCCCAGAAGCGAGAAGCGGGAGGACTGCGTGCTCGCGCATCCTGCGGCCTAGCGGCGAGGGGCGTCGTCTGCGCGCGCAACGGAGGGCAGTGCGCCGGCGCGGCGTGTCCGGTCCGCGAGCTCCGAGCGGGGTGCAGCGGGGCGGGGCCCGGCCCCTCCTGCGGCGGTGAGGGCAGGTGCGGCGGCCCAGGCGGTTAGGGCTCGGGGGCGGAGAGGATGGAGCCCCCGAGGCGTTAGCTGATTGTCAGCTGTGGGCGTGCAGCCGTTGCTTCCTGGTGCGGCCCGTGTGATGGTGCCGGGAGGAAGGAAGCGCCGTGACAGCGCCTTGGTCGGAGCCCGGGTTCCGTGGGTGAGGAGGCCCGGGGACGACGGATCTGGCGAGCTGGCCGCTGGCTGGGCGAGCGGTCACAATAGGAGGCAGCGGATCGGCGAGGAGCCGCGGGAGCAGCTTCGCAGGGCGGAGCCTCCCCTCGCAGGTACGGGTCACCGCGGCCGTTGGTTCCCGCGCGAGGGCGGGACAGGCCGAGCTGCAGGCCGTTGGGAGCCTGCGGGGCCGCGCCCGGCGCCCGGGCGGAGGTGTGGTTGCCCGGTGCTCGGCGGAGCGCGGCCTGGCTGCCCGGCGCTCTTTGTTCCCGGGGCGGCGGCGTGGAGGTGCGGGCGCAGCGGGCGGGAGTGCCGGCCGCCGCTGCCGCCTGGCAGATGGCCTCGCCCCCTCGCTCCCGCCCCTCTCGCGGAGGCGCAGGTGAAATGATGTCACCCGGGAGAACGCGGAACCCGGTGGGAAGGATCCGCTCTCGCCTTCTTGCTCGCCCGCGGGCTTCTGGACAGGCTGCGTTTTATTGTCGGGATGGAAGTTCTTCCTTTCAGGGCTGAAGAATGAAAGAGGTTGGTTTTGAACCGGTTTTCTCAAATTATTGAGGGCTAAGAGAGTAAAGTTTTTGTTTCCATGTGTAGGGCTTGTTAGGGACCTCGCTTTTTCTTTTTGCTGCAAAAATGATGTATACTCTTATTCAGTATAAGTTGGGTATGGTAATTCTTTCACCATGAATAGAAATGAGTAGTCTGTGGATTGCCATTTTTTCCTTACGTGGCTCACTTAATGTTCGAAAATTTAAGTGTCTGCCACTTATACACAATCAGTTTGTTGCCTCAGAATTGCAAGCCTTTTTGGATCCTGTTTGGCCTTCATTGCAGATACTGTTGTTAACACATTTACCACAAAATTCCTTTAAATAGTCAAGCTGCCCTGGTATCTAGACTTAAACTAAAAAAAATAAAATCTATTCGCACAGTTTTTATGAAATCAAAATAAGAAGGTAGGGGCGATTGGAATCAAAGTAAAATTGTTCCTGTTTTTGGAAAACACAGTCTAAGAAAAGGGGCTTCTGTAGAAGTAACAGTACAAGAGTAAATACAGGTCTCAGATCGGTTGCATCGAAGCTAGGATGTGCTTGCAGCCAAAAGATGAAATCACTAACTGGATTTTTTAAGTGGGAATTGTATCACACTTCCCATTCCCCTTTCTCCAATTCTTACTGGCGTCTAAATTTATTGGCGTAATATATTTCACTTTTTGAAAACCTATTAAATCTTAAATGTATTCATTATGTGGCTTAATTTTTAAGTTGATTTCTGTAATTTTCTGTAAGACATTTCTAAGAGATTTGGGAGCCTTTGGAGACCACAGTTAAGTAAGTTTTGCCACACACTTAGCCATGTGGGCCTCAGGTCCTCATCTGTAAAAGGTGACCGTTGGATTTAAATCATCTTTGTGGTCCCTCCATCTCTGATGTTTTCTGTGATTCCAGAAGGTAGTCTGTGTTTCTGGAGTTGTTGAGGTTTATATAACCATCCTGATGGTATAGCCAGACTGAGTTGGCGAGTATTAATCTGAGTAAGTGTTGAGAGTTTTCTCTACTAGAGCAACCTGATTTTTGAGGAACGGTGCATGGAGGATGGCATAGTTAGACAGAACTGAACCTGTTAGCATCATAATGGAGAGTGTAGCTCGATTGTCTCTCTGCCTGGAGCTTTGGATGAGGCTTTCAATTACATCTCCAGGCTCTATTTGCACTCATTTTTCACTTTTTTTCTGAGGCTGTGGGTAGGAACTATGTGAGAAATCCTTAGATAAAGATCTCTGAAATGATCGATCAGTATGGAAAGATCAGTGGTCAAGATTATGTCTTCTGCAGTCTGTTCCCTCTGTTTCTCTTTGTGCTGCCCCAGTTTTGTTTAGGCCACCACCATTTTCTAATTCATTTTGCTAGAAAGGTAGCTCTTGAGCAGTCCGCTGTGAAGTGCCTGGGTCTACTTAGTAGTTTTCTGTTATTTTGCTGTTAACCACATCTGTCAGGCATCCGTTCTCACTTCTCTTCTACTTGGGTTAATTCATCGCTTGCTTTGTTTTTCTCTGGAGAGAACATACTGATTGTAAACACATTTGAACCTTGTAGTTCTAGTCTAGTTCATTCATTCACCAAATGTTAAATTCCTCACATGGCATTGTCTCTCTAGAGATCAAGCAAATGCTTGAACTCTGTATAGTAAATTAACACGTGAGAACTTTGAGCAAATAAATGAAGAGGGGCCATTTATTTACCCCAACTCTTTGGTCTTTTCATGTTCCCTTTTTAAGGATCTGAAGACCTCACCTTCTCCCCTCCATGTTAGGGGGCCTGTTGTCCTATTTAGTTCCTGTTGAATTGCCCCTCACTGGATTGAATCTCTTGGAGGGCAAGGACTATTTTTCCCCCTTGTATTCACAGCATCTAACGCACGGTAGATGTACAATAAATATTTGAATTAATTATGATTTTTATTTAATAAGAATCATAAAGAGCTTGGTCATACTTCATCTTTTCAAATATGTATGTTTTTATATACATATAAAATTTTTGTATTAATTTGGCCTGGTCATGGTCTAGATAATTTACAAATCCGTGTAATTCCTAGAGAGAAATCTTGAAGAGATGCTTTAGAGCAATCTACTAAGAGGTTACTAGTCTAAGTAAAGTTGTTTTAGACATACTTCCTTGATGGGAGACTAATCTTCATGTGGGCAAATCTGGATTGTAGAAAGGAAGGAAAGGGAAATGTATTAAAAGACTGTATAAGTCTTGTTTTTCCTAACCTTTATGTGCACTCTCTTGATGCGTGTAATGCTTAGAGACTTCTTTAGTCGCATGTGCCTCCCTTCCCACCTCGCTCCCATTAGTTTATGGGGTTATGGGATGAGGAGAGGATGGTGGAGACTTGCAGCTATTTTCACCAACCCTGGTCCTGCTCTGTTCCCAGAAAGGTGTGGGCCCAGTTTGTTGTTTGCCTTAACTCAAGAATGGGAATAGTAGTTTATTTTTAAAAATGATTGTCCCATTGCTAGACGGTAATAATTCTACCCAGGTAGGTAGTACCAATCCTTGAATGCTTTAACAGCTGCATAATATTCCACCAAGCACCTATACCATGATTTTACTTAGCAAATACTTATTTGTTAAACAGACCACTTCTAGTTCCCCTTTAAATTGTTCCTTTTACTGTGCTGTGATGAACATATTTGTGCATATGGCTTTTCCCATATTTTGGAATATGACCTGAGAATTTATCAGATGAATAATTACTGATTCGAACTATTTTAATAAAATCTGCCTGATAACTTTGCAGGAGATTAGCATTTGCCATCATGGGAGCAGTGAGGATATTTGGATTTTTAGATAATTTGGGTTTGACTTCGTCATTTTTAGGATACTCAGACTTGGACCTAGAGGAGTAGGGCCTTATTTGTGTCAACACTCAGCACCTGACTCCTTACCTTTTGTTCTGTTTTCTCTCCTCTTCTATTAGACTTTGATTTGTGTGCTTTTGACCAGTTGGTATGCTGCTAGTAACAGTGAAGAACTTTTTCTTTCTTTCTTTCTTTTTTTTTTTTTTTGCTAAGGAGGATTCACCCTGAGCTAACACCTGTTGCAAATCTTTCTCTTTTTCTGTGAGCCATGGTCCACAGCATGGCCACTGGTAGACGGGTTGTGTAGGTGTGCACCTGGGAACTGAACCTGGGCCACTGAAGCTGAGTGCGCCAAGCTTAACCACTATGCCACCAGGGCTGGCCATGAACAGTTTTTTTTTCTGGAGTATATTGTGGCCATTTGGGGGGAAGGCTGTTAATTAGGGTCTTTGAGAATATTATTTTGCAGGAAGTAAATTATTTAATACTGGCCTAGAGGTCATGCACCTGCACATCTCTACCTTGCCTTTATGAGGAGAATGTAAATGAGTGAAGAAGGAAGCCATCATCAGAAACAGTTTTGGGGAAGCAAGTTCTGAGGCACTATCTGGACCTAAGTCCTACATTATTTTCACACAATAGCTGATAGTAGTTACTACATCCTCCAAGACAAAGGGTAAATTGTTGGTTATATGATGGTTACCAAGACAGGGAAAGGCCACATTAAACAAAAGATGTCCTAAAATAGTAGTTTGTTGGTGCTTGAAAGGTTAAACTGTTTTCTTTAACTTTTGTCTTGTAAAATGGTACTTTTCTCAGTTATGCTGGGTGAATTGTCATACAGTTATATGTAAATAAACATTAAAAATGAGAAATGTGGGGGGCCTGCCTGGTGGCATAGCGATTAAGTTTGAACACTCTGCTTTGGTGGTCTGGGGTTCGCAGGTTCAGATCCCAGGTGCAGACCTACACACCACTCATCAAGCCATGCTGTGGCACTGTCCCATACACAAAATAGGGGAAGATTGGTACCGACGTTAGCTCAGTGACAGTCTTGCCAAGCAAAAAGAGGACTGGCAACAGAGGTTAGCTCACGGCCAATCTTCCTCACCAAAAACAAAAAAGAAGGAGGAGAAGAAGTGGTGTGGGGAATTGCAGGTTTAATCAGGTTTCAGGGATGTTTCCTTGGTAGAACTTTTTAAATAAAGGTTGCATCCTGAGAGAAGGCTGAAGTTATGTATCTTTGTAATGCTTAATAGTTGCCAAGTTAGAGAAAAAGAATTGCATCAATTTTCAGATATATGTAACCTCAGTAATTTTAACTGAGGGAGAATTAGGGAAGTGGTGGAAAGTTATGTCAGAAACAATTTACAAGCAAACAAATTTATTTTGATTACTTAAAATAGCTTTAAGTTGGCCTTGTGGAATAGTTGTTAGTTACTAATCCAACTAGATTCCTAAGAAGAATGTTACTTTTAAAATTCTTAAACTCACAAAGTGGTTTAGTGGATTGAGTATGAACTTTAGAGCCAGATAGACTTAGTTTAAGATTAAGGCTCTGGTATTTATGAGATGTGTGACTTTAAGCAAGTCAGTTAACCCTGACTTGCAGTGTGTAACGATCAAGAGAGCCCAGTTCAGTTTCTGGCATGAAGTTAGCTGTTACCAGATTGAGGTTTTAAAAACTGCTATATTGCTTAGATAAAAAATGTCTTAATATGTATCTTTCATCAAATTAATACAGTTAAAATTCTTGAAACTTGAGTATGCTACAACAAGAAATTCTTAAGTGTGCTACAAGAATTTTTATTCTGTTATGTACGTATATACATTGTGTTAGTGTTCTATTGTGTATAACAAATTACCACAAATTTAGGAGCTTAAAAACACAAATCTGTTATCTCATAGTTTCTGTGGATGAAGAGTCCTGATAGGGATAGCTGCAGGGCCAGTTCCTGGGTGGAACTGTGATTTCATCAGAGGCTTGATGTCCTCTTCCAAGCTCACTGGTTGTTGGTGGAATATGGTTCTTGTGATTGTAGGACTGAGGTCCCCCATTTTCTTGCTAACTCAACTGGTGAGCACTCTCAGCTACTAGAGTGAGTCGTGCTCTTAGGTCTCTGCCACGTGGCCCCCTTCATACGCCTTCTCCCAATATAGCAGCTTAGTCTGCAGGGTTGACAGAAGAGTCTCTTCAGGAAGAGTCAGTTCTTTTAAGAGCTTTCTCTGATTAAGTCAGGCTTACCCAGGATAATCTCCCCTTTGATAATATTAAAATCAACTGACTTGGAATCTTAATTACCGGAAAACCCCTTTACCTCTGTGAAGGGGTTTGCATAACTTAGGTCATATAATTCATGGGAGTGAAATACACCATATTTACATAAAGTCCTACCCACATTCCATGGAGGTATAGATTATACAGGTGATGTACACCAGAGTTAGGAATCTTGGAGGACACTTTAGAATTCTGCCTGAAACACACACCCACACAATGATTGTGATTTTATCTTATCCAGTGGGGGCATCTGGTTTTGATCAAACCCATCCACCATCTTGTCCCAGATCTGTTCTACAGTATTTGAATATAGCTTTTTCTCCATTGTATTGTTTTTCCTCCCTTTTTATAGACAGATGAGCTTCTAACCAAAGGGAATTGTTGTGAGTAGGAGAAGAATATGCTTGAAAATTATTAACTTGTGACCACACGGACCAGAGTTTGCCAGTTTTTTATTTATATATGACTGAAATCTTAAGTTTTCAGAGGATCAGATAATTAAGGAGAGGGAACCTGGCCCCCTGATTTCTGTTTTCCCAGCCAGCTACTTGTCCTAGCAGTTGGTAAGGATGCTGCTCTTATAGGCTGCTGTTGGCATGATAGTTGAAGGCAGATGGGCTTATTAAAACACTGTTCAAAGATACTTAGTGTGCAAATCATAACTAAGATTACAGAAAGAATATGAAACCTACATAAAGGAACGGACCATTTTGAGAGAGGAGAGTTGCTTTAAAGTGGTAAGAGAACTCAGCACTTTAGATTGAACTTAGATTGAGCGAGGAGTCAGGAATGCGAAATACACTCCTTCCTGTGAAATCTTTTCTTTCTCTTACCTTCAGATACACTCAAGGCTCCTACTTCTATTCTAATTTTTGCATGTATTATGGCATTGAAAGCATTATCCAATAGTTGGCTGCTTGCATCCGTTTTGTTGTTTCATTTGTTTTTACTAGAATAGGCTCCTTGAGGATAGGATCTGTGTTTTATCTTCTTTCCTAACATAACTCTTGACTTGTAGGAGGCAGTCAGTAAATACTCCTTGATTCAGCAGTTCGTGCTTTATCATAGTGGTAAAGGATATTAGCATATTCATGTTGGTAGTACGGAGATAATCTTTAGCCGATGTCCCAAACCGTTTATGTAGCAGTATAATGAGTTCTAAAGGCGCTGCCCTCAGGTGTTTGCTTTTACTCCTAGGAGGGTCTTTGCAAGTAATTTTACCATGACCAACAGGCACGGTTATCTGTTTACCAGTCTCATAGCAAACATTTATAAAGAAACAAAAATTTATAAAGTGGCTAAAGAAGGTTATTATTGCAGGATTATTAATATAGTTAGCATGCCACTTCATTATCTGTCTCTGCTACCCTCTCCTCTCTGGCTGCTTCCTTACTGACCAGCCATACTGAACATTTTGCAGTTTCCTGACTACACTGCTATCTCTTGCCGGTTACCTCTCTGTAGCACCCCATGCCCCGTGCCCATCATTATCATAGATAGATGATAGGAAGGGTATCATATTGTAGTGATTTGCTTTTGTTTCTTTTCTAAAGCATACACTTCTTGAAGGTAGGAAACCACGCCTATCTTTTTGATTTAGTGCCTGTCACAAAATAGACACTTATATGTAAGTGAATGAATGAGGCAATGAAACTCTAAAGATGAGACAGCCTTAAAGCACATGGTCTTCAGTGTAGGGACAAGCAGGTGTACAGACCGTAACCCCCAAGGGCAGTTCACACCACAGCACAGTGGAACAAGTGATGCTCATGATGTCCATTATTAAAAATGCCACAGATTTAGTATATTTACATATGAGTTTAAGAGATTAACCCACAATCAAGTGGAACATTCAAAACATGCAGTCCTTTACCTTGGGGCTTATGATCGTGTCCTTTATTCTTAGGAAGGTCGCCAGGTTTGTGTTGAATAGAGCTGAGCTCTCCACAGTCAAACCCTTGTTTATTATACCTAGGATCACTATAGAAGCTTTGCGATGCATGTTCTGAAATCTCTCGTCTTCCTTTGCATGATCATTTAGAAGGTTAAAAGATAGAATGAGAAAAAAATATTAATATTAGTCCAAGCAGACACTAATCTTTCTGTACTCAAGATGTGTGATTTTACCTCAGATTTTCTTAACACGAAGTCTTACCTATCCTTTAGGATTTCATTATTAATAGCAGAAGAAAAGATATCAATAGATGTTACGTGGGAAACATAGGAAGGACTGCGTTTTTGAGCAGTGTTATTTTTCCTTTAAAGAAAGTTTTCGTAAGAGAGATCTGTTGCCAGAGGCAATCTTTGCCATCCTTATATATTGATGTTTAAGATTGATTTTTATTTTTTTTCCAGTCTCTGCTAACAAAATCATCGGATACCTGGAAAATCCAGACTGTCCTTCATAGGCATGATTCTCCACATTGGTGTGGCTAGCCATGAACTATCCTTTTCTTCTCCGTCTTTTTCCCAGATATCTCCCGGGGCCAATTCAGCACCTCTTCCTGGCCATCCTAACAAGGTGATTTGTGAAAGGGTGAGACTTCAGAGCCTGTTCCCTCTCCTCCCAAGTGATCAGAACACTACCATTCAAGAGGATGCTCACTTCAAAGCTTTCTTCCAGGTTCTTATATATTTACCCTTTCACTATGTAGGGCTGAAAGTCACAGATACATTCTAGGTGGTTTCTAGGAAGGCTGGAAATGAAACTCTCAATATCTTCTTATTTTCTATTGTATATGTGAAGAAGTATTCTTCCTAGAGGACTTCTTTAATATAACTTTTTCACCCAGATTTTCTGAAGAACGTTTGTCTTCTCTTGAGCTGCTGTTTATTACTTGACCACTTAATATTCTTGTTTTTTGGTCTGTTGGTCTTAATCACTTGTCCTAATAAGCCAAGTTCTGTAGGAAAGTAGAAGATACTACAAAGTATATGAAATTATGTAGGAAAGGAAAAATGGAAGCATGTAAGGTTTTTTTTTTTCTCCATCCTGCACCACAGAGGTTACATTTTGTTTCCTTTGGTGAGGAAGATTGGCCCTGGACTAACATTTGTTGCCAGTCTTCCTCTTTTTTTTGGCTTTTTTCAAAGCCCCCCAAGTACATAGTTGTATATTCTAGTTGTAGGTTCTTCTAGTTCTTCTGTGTGGGGTGCCACCTCAGTGTAGTTTGATGCATGGTACTAGGTCCTCACTCAGGATCCGAAGTGGCGAACCCCAGGCCTCTGAAGCAGAGTGCGTGAATTGATCACTCAGCCACAGGGCCAGCCCCGTGTAATATTTTTTAAAGCCATCACTACTTATTTGCTGAGTGCCCAGAGTTTGATAGTAATGCACATTTCAGAGAGAAAACATGGTTACTAGCCTTCTGTGACTTTTGATAGCTGTGGGTAAAATGTGATAAAAAATTTTGTTACATATAAAATGAAAACAAATTGAGGTTCAAACCTTCATTAGTTTATTAACAAGATTACTAGAATATGCTCACACAAATTATTGGCTATAAACTTTCAATCCATTACTCCTAGGGAAGCACATTTTAGTAATGGAAATCAGTATTACTATTACCACAAAGGAACTAAATTACAGAGTTGCTTCTGGATGCTTGAGTTGTCAGCCAAGGCATGTATTTGTACATGTGTGTGTAAACCTGGGGTAATGAGAGTTTCTAGTCAAAGCTAGGACTTTCGGATAGAGCCAGCTCATTTTCTGTTTGTGTAGGAGTAATGAGGTCAAGCTTAGGACTAGGTATGAAAGAGAAGTGCTTGTGATACCTTAAATTGGAGATGTGGAATTTCCGGGATAGCTGTGATCCAGGGCTCTTCAATCTGATATTCCTCCTTGGAATTTGTGCCAGATTCTCTGCTTTGCATGTATTATGTCCTTTTGTTCTTAACCCTTATAAAAATAAACTAGTCAAGGTTGGGTTTTCTGGATGAAGAAATGGGCTCAGAAAAGCTCACTCAGATTACATATCTAGTTACTGGCAGAGCAGAGACTCAAATTCATTTTATGTCTACTATATAATACCACCTTTAGATATCAGTGGGTATTTCTGTAAACACAGTGTAGTATATGTTGAGACATACTTGTCTGTATTGAATTGAGCAGCATATTGCTTTTGATAAGCTTTAGTCTGCAATAGCTTGATATTTAGTTGTAAACCAATATAGCTAAGGAAGAGATTGATTTAGTACCTTCACTACTACCACCACTAAATAGTTATTTGACACTCTCCGTGTTCTCCATACTTCCTTTGAGTGTTCAAGCATTAACTCAATATTAACTTTAAACTCAGACAGCTGCCAAATTCAGTAGATTTAAACACGATTTGAAAATAAAACAGGGGCCGGCCCCATGGCTGAGTGGTTAAGTTCGTGCGCTCTGCTTTGGCAGACCAGGGTTCGGATCTTGGGCACGGATGTGGCACTGCTCATTAGGCCATGTTGAGGTGGCATCCCACATGCCACAACTAGAAGGACCCACAACTGAAATATACAACTATGTACTGGGGGGATTTGGGGAGAAAAAAAAAAAGATTGACAACAGTTGTTAGGTCAGGTGCCAATCTTAAAAAAAAAAGGTTAGAGCAAGTTATTGTTAAATTTTTTTTTTTTAATTTTATTTTTTTCCTTTTTTCTCCCCAAAGCCCCCCAGTACATAGTTGTATATTCTTCGTTGTGGGTCCTTCTAGTTGTGGCATGTGGGATGCTGCCTCAGCGTGGTTTGATGAGCAGTGCCATGTCTGCGCCCAGGATTCGAACCAACGAAACGCTGGGCCACCTGCAGCAGAGCACGCGAACTTAACCGCTCGGCCACGGGGCCAGCCCCAGTTATTGTTAAATTTTTATTTATAACCCTAATTAAACTTAAATCTTGGGGCCGGCCCTTTTCTTAATCTTGGCTTTCCCCCAGGTTCCTTCTGTCCCAACTTTTTCTACTTTTTCTTCCCTTTGGAATACTCCATTTTAAACAGACTCACTTACCTCTTCCATTCTTTTCCTAAACACCCTCTTTACTTCCTTAGCTGAACCTAATCTCTTTTCAAAGGACATCGTTTGCCCTGCAGCCTTTAGGGGTAAAGAAATTATTGATTTTTTTTCCCACTCCAAGCGGGGGATTGGGTATGTGGCTAGTAAGTGGGATAGTCATAAAGAAGAAGGAAAGTGTTGATATTCTCCTAGTCCTTACTGGGTTCAGGATCCTCCTGGATCCTTGTTTCCAACCATCGATCATCTTTGAACAAAAATTTCATCCAGGTTTTGAGCTCTTTTTGTTATTCATCTCCACTGTTTATCAGTTTTGTCACTGTCCTTCTTTATCAAAGACTTTTGCACTTTGCTCCCCCACTCCCCCCACCACAAGGAAGATTTGCCCTCAGCTAACATCTGTGCCAGTCTTTCTCTTTAGTGTTTGGGCTGCCAGCACAGCATGGCTCCTGACAGCAGTATAAGTCCACACCTGGGAACCGAACCTGGGCTGCCAAAGCATAGCACACTGAACTTAACTGCTAGGCCACCAGGGCTGGCCCTGCCACTTTTTTTTTTACTTACTTGTTTATATTGTATTACTCCTAGTCAAAATGTTTCAAATTTTGCATGCTTTAATTTTTAAAATTATGAAATATTTCTTATATGAAAGTTGTAAAAGTATAAAGCAGACACATGTATAAGAAAAAAAAAATACCATCCAACTTAAGAAATCAACCATTACCAATACTTTGGAAGCTTTCATGTAACCTTCATAGTCCCTTACCTGCATCTTGGGAAACTTCTGCTGAAATTTGTTTAGTATCCCTTTGCTTCTCTGGTTTTAGCACATATAGTATCTCTCAATACTATACTAAGTTTCTGTACTTAATATAAAAGGTATCATGCTTTGTGTATTTTTGTCATTTGGGGAGTCATCCATATTGATGCATGTGGCTGTGTAGTTGATTCATTTTCCTGCTTTAAAAGTATTCCATTTATATGAATATACTGTAGTTTATTCCCTCTCTTCTTTATGGACATTTGTGTAGTTTCCCATTTTTTACTATTGTTACAAGGACTGCTGCCATGAATATTCTTGTGTGTGGTTTCCTTGTGTACATTCAGTTGGTATTTTAATGTTTCTGTAAAAGTGATGCTTTTGTGTATTTATTGCTCAGAATAAATAGAGGTGTGGGCATATTTGCATCTCTATAGTAAAAACAAGCCTATATTTAAAATTAGAATTAAAGTGCCTCCTATAATTGTTACTAAATTTTAGAAAATAAGGTATAATTAGCTTACAGAAAGATTCACCCTTTTAGTGTACAGGTCTGTGAGTTTTAACAAATACATTCAGATGTGGAAGCACCACCACAATCAAGATATAGAACAGTTTCATCACCCCAAAAAACTTCCTCTTATCTCTTTGCTGTCAACTTCTTACAGTTTTAAGATTAGCAATTTCTGTACTATCAATCAATTCAGTGATTGTGATTGAAGATGGTATGCTTTCATAAAATAGTCAGATACATTGTGGGGAACTTGAATTTCATGTCCGGCACAACCCTTGATCTCAGGGGGTGGCTGGTGGGGGAGAGGGGTGTATCCATCTTAATGACAGCTATCTGATAACTTATTTTGTAAATTGACTAAGTTAATTAGGTGGTTGAAATTTTGACAATTTGTACACAGAAAAATATACTAGGTTTCTGAAAGAGAAGACTAATTATTGTAAAAATATCTATTCTCCAACAAATTTATAGACAATAAAAATTTCAGCCAAAATAATCAGAATTTTTTATTCTAGAATTTTTCAGAGTTATCCTTAAATTCCTAAGGAAGATTATCGAAGACAAGATGGGGGAAAAAACTTTCAAAAATTGTTGTAAGAGGAGATATGTCATAATAGCTACTAAATCATATTATGAAGAAATAGCTCCATGTTCTTAGACACAGTGGATGTTTTTCAGCCTTTATCTTACCTGACCTTCCAGTCGAATCCTTGAAACTCCATTCCACTGGCATCTACCACTACATTCCACTCTCCTTGCATCAACTACTCAGCATAAAATATTAGAGTTTCTCAGGGTTCAGTATTGGGCCTCTTTTTCACTGTATAAACTATTTTGGGAAATTTTGTCCGTGCCTGCAGCTTCATTATTTACCATCTGTCTATATACCAAAAACTCCTAAATTTGTATTTCTAGTCTCTGAGCTTCAGCTATCTGCAGAACAACTCCACATGGGTATCTCAGAGAGATCCCTTGATTTCAGGCTGTTCTTACTATCTTTTCTATTTTCATTGGTTTTGTGTTTATGCTTTGTATTTTTGTTGTTGTTGTTGTTTTTGTTTTTTGTTTGTTTGTTTGTTTGTTTGTTTGTTTAGAGGAAGATTAGCCCTCAGCTAACTACTGCCAGTCCTCCTCTTTTTGCTGAGGAAGCCTGGCTCTGAGCTAACATCCGTGCCCATCTTCCTCTAGTTTATATGTGAGACGCCTACCACAGCATGGCTGCCAAGCAGTGCCATGTCCGCACCCAGGATCCGAACCAGCGAACCCCGGGCCGCCGAGAAGCGGAACGTGCGAACTTAACCGCTGCACCACCGGGCCGGCCCCTATGCTTTGTATTTTTAATTTGAACCATTGATCTGCATTTACAGCTAAAAATTATTATAGTTACAGGTTCCTAATGCCTAAAACCTAGTGCATTTGAAAACATTACAATTATAGCATCAAGGTAAATCAGTTTTACTGAACCAGTGATGTTTTGTGTGATTAAAAATTTTTTTAAATCTGGGACATAAGGTCACTAATATGTTATTCATAAATTAGCCATGCAGGCCTTCTTAAAGTCAGAAAGCCAGTGCTGGGCTAGCAGTTATGGCTAATGATATTAACATAATATTTTCACACAATATTGGATCCTCTTCATTATGATGGGGTTACAGGGTTATACCACTAGAGTCCCTTTCCAGTCACTTGCTGCACATAAAACTGTTCCTTTCTTTGGCCTTTCATGAAAACAGTACAAACTTAGACCATATCAAAAAGCAAAATTCTGATTTTTTCTTTTTTAATGCATGCTTTTGAAAACAACATTCACAGTCTCTTTTCCCTCCTATATCTGCAAGTAAGATAACTGTAGGAAGATGTACTATTAGTCTGAATATGAGGTTGGATTTTATTCTGAAATCTTTTTTATTTTATTGGGGTCATATTGGCTTACAATATTGTGTAAATTTCAGGTGTACATGACTGTATTTCAGATTCTGTATAGGCTGCATTGTGTTCACCACCGTTTTTTATCTGTTAGTGTACCCCTGTGCCCCTTTACCCCTTTTGCCCACCCCCTTCTCTTCTGGTAATCACCAATCTGTTCTCCTTATCTATGTGTTTATCTCCCATGCGGTATTTATCTTTCTCCAACTGACTGATTTTGCTCAGCATAATACCCTCGAGGTCCATCCGTGTTGTTGCAAATGGCACAATTTTGTCATTACTGAGTTGTATTCCATTGTATGTATAGACCACATCTTCTTTATCCATTCATCCGTTAATGGGCACTTGGGTTGCTTCCACATCTTTGCTATGGTGAATAATGCTGCGCTGAACATAGGGGTGCATATATCTTTTTGAATTATTGATTTCATGTTCTTTGGATAAAATACCTAGTAGTGGAATAGCTGGATCATAGGGTGTTTCTACTTTTAATTTTTTGGGAAATCTCCATACTATTTGCCATAGTGGCTTCACCAGTTTGCATTCCCACCAGCAGTATATGAGGGTTCCCTTTTCTCCACATCCTCTCCAACACTTGTTATTTCTTGCCTTGTTAATTATAGCCCTTCTGATGGGTGTGAGGTGATATCTTATTGTGGTTTTGATTTGCATTTCCCTAATAATTAGTGATGTTGAACATCTTTTCGTGTGCCTGTTGGCAATCTGTATATCTTCTTTGGAAAAATATCTTCATGTCCTCTGCCCATTTTTTGATTGGGTCTTTAATTTTTTTGGTTGTTGTATGAGTTCTTTATACATTTAGGAAATTAACCCCTTGTAGGATATATGATTTGCAAATATTTCCTCCCAGTTGGTGGGTTGCCTTTCCATCTTGTTGATGGTTTCCTTTGCCATGCACAAGCTTTAGTCTGATGTAGTCCCATTTGTTTATTTTTTTTCTTTTGGTTCCCCTGTCTAAGTAGACATGGGATTTGAAAAGATGCTGCTAAGACAAATTTTTTGAGCCAAGGAGTATCAGAGCTCTACATTAGAAAACGAAAGTCCTGTGTGAATTATGTGAAATCAGAATATACGCAGTGTGTGGTTCAAGGGCAGTATATTCATTGCATTGTTTAATAGAAACACATTTTACAGAAGTATGAATTTAGTTTAAACAAATGAAACTTCAAATAAACAAAAGTTGAGTTTGTGGAGAGTTAAATAATAGAACATGTAGAAATCATTTTGTAAACTGTATTGCATGATCCAAATATAAAATTGTTAATTTCCTGCTTTCCTTCTGCTTATATCCATCCTTTGCAAAACAAAAAAGGGTCTGCCATGGAGATTATTCTTTATTAGCAACTTGATTTATATAGAGTGTTTTAGTTTTCCAAGTGCATTCACATCTATTATTTAAAATGAATGGAATTCAGTGAGTGTTTTCTCTCTTGGGACCATTTAAATTTAACATTTTTTTCCTTAATTGTAGAATGAGAAATTTCATCTTTTGTCAAAGATAGTTAAGACAAGTAGAGAAATCTGGGAGTTTTAAAGGAGAACTGGGAACTCTTAAATCGCGGTGTACTTATTTATTTGTACGTCTGAGATGAAAGGTAGTCCTGAATGATGAGTGGAGAGAGGACCAGCTTATTGGAGATTTACTCCCTACTCTAGTTGCCCCCTTGCTCTTTTGAGAAGGAAAGTCCTTGGAGCTCACTAGTGGTTGCTGGAGTTAGGGACACACTTCGGTCACCCGTTTTTATCTAGAACTTGGAAGCTCTTTCTGCTTTGGGGAACATTTGTCTGCCACAGCATCTCCCGTTATCTCCAAGACTTCCTGATTGACATATATATATTCTTTTTAGATATACGTGTGTATATATATATTTTTTTCCCATAACATTTAGCATTTAATGACTTCTGGCTTGCTTTTTTGGAATCATAGAATTCATTCTTAGGTCTCCAGGGTTGTTTTCCCTTCTCATAATGATGTTTTGGTTATAAAGATGATTTGCTGTTAATAGAAATGTAGTCCTGTGTTCTTTTTATTAGATGTATAAAAGCTAGCCAGCTAGTTTTTTTCTGTCCTTGCTTCCTTCCTTCATCCCTCTCTTCCCTCCCTTGATTCCTAAATCTGCACCAGTATTCTGTACTGTAATACCTGTACCTATATTCTGTACCAGTAGAGACAGTACTTGTACCTGATTTGAATTAACATCTTACAGAATTAGGTTGTCAACCCCTGGTACTTTCTAAGTCAGCCCACTGGCAGAGAGTCAACAAGAAGAAGAAACTTCTCCCCCTGAGAATTAAAAATGTAAATTTTTCTGTTGTAGTGAGTTTTCCTAAGAGTTCCTTATCTCTTCGTTCAGTGGTTCTTGAAGTGTAGTCCTAGACCAGCTGCAGCAAGCATCACCTGGGAGCATGTGAGGAACGCACATTCTTCGCCCCAATCCAAAGTTTCCGAATCCAGAGACTGGAGAGTGTGCCCAGCGATCTGCTGTTTCTGATGCATGCAAAAGTTTGAGAACCACTGACTTAGATAACGGGAGAGTCCCTCCAGATTCTGCTTTGCGTTTCCTTTGTCCAGAGTCCTTGTGTAGCGTAGTTCTGGACCAGTTTTTATATAAATTTCTAAGCTTAAAGGTTCATAGAAAAAATCTCTGTGGTTAATTAAAAATTTGAACCCTAGACTTGGTGTGAGGAGCTAACCTTGTGGTTTGAATTCTCAGGGGAGAAATCCCTTCTCCAATTCCCAGTCTAGATAGAGTAGACATGTTTCTTTATCGAGTCTCTGTGCCAGTGGGCTGACTTTTTCTAGTCTTCCCTTTTATTGAAAGTACAGTACTTTGGAAATTTTGGCTTTATGCGGGGGCCTCAGTGATAAAGACCTTATCTTCTGTCCCCCTTGAGAGCATCAAAAAAACAAACCTGGTTTTTAGCTTTCCTCTTTGTTTCTGGTCCTTGGGAAATTCCCTATCTGAGTTCAGAAATGCAATTAAAAAGTATTTTCATTGTATTTAAGCCATTATTTCTAGATGTTTATATTAGGATTTTCAGATTTGGTCTTCGATTTTGTCACCACAGAAGTCTTTATAGTTGCTTTATCAAAGTTAACAATATTTATGTTCTTTTCTATAACTACAACAGTGATCTTTCATGCCTTGTCCTAGGTTGATTATAATAATTGAAAACCAGTAAGCATTCTTCATAGTATTAGGAATATCTGTACAGTCATGAAGAACTAAATAGCATGTGTGGCCTGTGGAGGAGGAGATGGAATCTCCTATCTCTTCCACCCAAAGAATGCTTTCGGTGACAAAATGATACGGCTTTGTTTTTGTCTTTGTTTTTCCTAGACTCTCGGATTGCCTTTTGTATTTCTTACGACAAAAGAGCCATGTGCTTAAATTTTATTAAGAACTTCCAAGTTCTCAATCATATTGTTTTCGAATCCACATTATTTAGGGCATTTTTCTCCGAGTCCTCTGCCTTCTTACTTTAATTTAGAGTGATTACTTTTCAGACCCGCTATACCGCCGTCATCGTGGGATTTCTTTTCATTGCACTTCTAGGCTACTTCTACTGTTGACTGGCTTCTGTGTTAAATGTATGTCCTTAAGTAAAAAGAGAGCACGTGAGCACATATGAAATCAGTCAAGTAAAATTTTCTGAAAGTTTGAATCTTTATACATCTCTCAGAGTCTTTGTTTTTGCCCTCACACTAAATTAGTAGTTTGGTTGGAGTGTAGAATTCTAAGTTCAATAGTATTTTTCCTCAGGGCACTTTGAGCATCTTTTGTTTTCTGTGGGAATTCTAGTGCTAATCTAATTCTTGTTTCCTGTGTAGGTTATTCCCTCTTCCCTTTTCTGGAAACTGTGAGGTTATTTTTGGAGTTCCTTAGAGTACTAAAATTGATGAGGAATGTGATGAAACCGTGTTGCGTATAGTAAACTAACTTTTCATATTTCCCTGTCTTACAGTATCCATTGTGGTTTCCTATTTCTTTGAGTAAAAATCTAAGACTTGTTACCATAGTAGTAATGAGCAGCTCACTGCCCTTTCACTTCCTCTTCTATCACAGCACAAAGAGAAGACATGGGAAACTTTCTCAGTCACCTTTCCTTATCTCTACTCTTCAAAACAATGCATTTGTTGTAAAATCAGAACAGGGTTAACCCACAATTTGAACATCACTGAAAATATGTAAAGGTTGATAGTCTAAGTGCTTTTTCGGGTCATTTTTGTCTCCGTTTGGGGCAGTGAATTTTTAGAATTCAACGTTTCTCTACCTCAGCTTGCATTAAGCTTTGCAGTATAGGATATACATGTGAACGCTAGTGATCATGATTGGTTATTAGCATTTTGTGCTTTAAAAAAAATCACTGTTAGTCAAATCTTTTTTACTGTGATCACATATTTCTAGTTTTCATGTGTACTTCATGTATGAATTTGTCAGATCTTGGTCATTATGCCTTTTTTTTAATCTAAATGTCAATGGTTATTTTTCCATTTTTTAGCTTTTAAGATGATCAGAACATAACTGGTTTCCTTATTAAAATCAAGGGGTAAAAACAAATATGCTTTTACTAGCACCATTAAATCTAGAGAGAAAATAACGTTAGTGTAGCGAGGAGCGTTACAAAAACATTTGTATATGGTTCTAAAAACTATTTTATACTTATGACAAATTTAAACTATAATATTCTTAAACATAGAAGGAGAAAGACATGGTTTTGGGACTACCTCTGCTAAGTAATTTGGAATGATTAGAAGTAACCATTTAGCAATTTGCTTCATTCCTGTCAGTTTAATAAATACTGTTTTATCTGCTTCTCTCTTAAAACCTCATGTTGTAATATGTAGCCCCATATACTCTTTAGCTAATATTCTGCTTTTTTATGCTGGCAGCAAGTACCAATTATTTTGCAATCAAGAGTGCTCTAACACCCAAATACTTAGAACTTGCAAGAGTAGATTGGAGGTGGGAGAGGCTTTCTTAGAAAACACTCAACCCTCATGAGACATTTGGTTAATTTGTAATTTTGACAGTTTTGGTGAGGCTGGACTGGAAAATTGAGTTGTGTGGGGAATCCTGGAAAGTTACTAATTCCATTAAGAGATCCATACCAATTTTATAGCTAGTAAGCAATACTATGATCCTTGAAAACCTTGAGGCTATGCCTCAACATGTAACAAGTATAGGTTTTGAATTACCCATCACTCCCATAATTTACCTGAAACCCCATGTCTTTCCCAAAATGCTGTCACATTCTAGTTAAGAACTGACATTTTAGATAGTTGACTGTTTCTTTATCTGTTTTATATAAATCTTTTTTTTTTTTTTTTTTTTTGAGGAAGATTAGCCCTGAGCTAACTGCTGCAGTCCTCCTCTTTTTGCTGAGGAAGGCTGGCCCTGAGCTAACATCCGTGCCTATCTTCCTCTGCTTTATATGTGGGACACCTACCACAGCATGGCATGCCAAGCAGTGCCATGTCCGCACCCGGGATCTGAACTGGGGAACCCCGGGCCGCTGAAGTGGAATGTGCGCACTTAACCACTGCGCCGGCTCCTGTTTTATATAAATCTTACTTTACCCCCATAACCCTTATTAAAGAAAATAACTGTAATCGCCTTGAACAATAGGAATAAAGGGGCAGAGGAATGTGATTTAGAATCAAGACAAGGGCCTACTTAAATTATACCTACCCTCCTGGATTGATGGCTCAGGTGAGACTTGATGCCTAAAAGAGTACTCATAAGTGATGAGGGAGCATAGTGGAATTTCTCAATTGGTTTGGCGTTTTAAAGAGATGGGCAAGTACCTTACAATTGCTTATTGCTCCATAGTACACCATATCATTTGTTACCTGCTGAATTTTATGATTTTTAAGAAACAGATTTCACTTTCCATTTGATATTATTTACTGTGCATCTCCCTTCTCCCTCTCTTTCCCCCAACATCTTTTTCTCTAAAGGTGTTTAATTCAAGTTGATAGCATATTTTTCTCCTCCTTTATACTTTAAGGTAAATATATTTAAACACCTGTGAAAATACAGTCGTGTGTCACTTAACGACGGGGATACATTCTGAGAAATGCATCGTTAGTCGATTTTGTCATTGTGCAAACATAGAGTGCATACTTACACAAACCTAGATGGTATAGCCCACTTAGGCTATATGGTACTAGTGTTATGGGACTGCCGTCATTTATGCAGTCTATCATCAACCAAAATGTCATTATGCAGTGCATGATTGTACAGTAATGCAAAATCCTTAAAAGGTCATATTCAGTTGATTGATTTTGTTGCATTGGCAGAGTGAAGATAGTCCGAGTCCCAAGAGACAGCGCCTCTCTCATTCAGTCTTTGATTATACATCAGCATCACCAGCTCCCTCACCACCAATGCGACCATGGGAGATGACATCAAATAGGCAGCCCCCTTCAGTTCGACCAAGCCAACATCACTTCTCAGGGGAACGATGCAACACACCTGCACGCAACAGAAGGAGGTTAGTTGATTACAATTTATTTCTTAAATTTTTTCCCATTGGTAGACTTGTGAGTTTTTTTAACATCAGAAAGCATTTTTTCTGTAGGCATTTTATAAAGACATCAACACATCTGTATTCATACACTCACACATTGCGAAACAACATTGCAAATTGTTTAGATTCCCACACTAGATCATGAGAATTCATTTAGCTTGTGGTTGACAGATGCAGAAACTGAAAGAGGCTAAAGTGATCGTACCTAAAATCAATATGCCATTATATATGAATTCAGCTACCTTGTGGCTTAAGACTGTGGGCCAGCCTGCCATCCTGATTGTAGAAGAATGCATTTTTGTAGTTCATGACTGTAAGGAAATATGGAGACCCTAGAAATTTGCTGCATCTTCTCCAGTCCGTTCCTATTCCTACTGTATCTTCTAAGGCAATTGAGAGCTTAATTCGGTTTCTTATAAAACTGTGGAGTCTGTGGTATGAAAGAGTGACTGAGCAGTAGTTCCCCTCTCAGTTCTCTTTTCCATGGAAGTTGGCTCCTGCCTTTCTTTCCTTCCCAGAGGAATGCATTTCTTCCTGATCTTCTTCCTCTTCAGTTGTTGCCTGAGGTTGTCCATTTCTTCTTCCAGGGAAATCATGCATCCTTGGGCTGAGACAACTGTTTGCATGTCTGGGGTGCTGATAATCTCAGAAATACTGATAATCTTGAGTTAGGAAGGTGTTATGTACTGAATGTTTGTCGCTCCTCAAAATTCGTATGTTAAAGCCCTTAACCCCCACTGTGGCTGTATTTGGAGATGGAGCCTCTAAGAAAGTGATTAAGTTGAATGAAGTCATCAGGGTGGGGCGCTGATCCCATAGAATTAGTGTCCTTATGAGAAGAGGCACCAGAGAGCTCACTCTACTCTCTGTGGCATGTGAGGACACAGGGAGAACGTGGCCATCTGAAAGCCAAGAAAGAGTTCTTGCCAGAAACCAACCATGCTGGCACCTTGATCTTGGACTTTTAGTCTCCAGAACTGTGAGAAAACAAGTTTCTGTTGTTTAAGCCAACCTGTCTGTGGTATTTTGTTATGGCAGCCCTAGAAAGCTAATACTGCAGGATCTTAAAACCACAGTTCTTTGTTCCAAATGAGACAAAATAAACCTTTTTCTGTTGAGACACTAAGACTTTCATTACCTGGTTCCTTAAGTGAAATGATGTATGTCAACCAGGTAAAATATTTTATAGCTGTTAAGTATAATAACCAACTGTATTTTCTCATGCTATTTCAAGGCTAAGTACCTGCAGTATTTCTTTTTATTGTATGGTGAAATGTATCACACATTCAGAAGAACATGTAAAACAAGTGTATACTTAACACTTGGCTACATGTACCCAAACATTACACACACAAGTGTACCCAACACCCAGATTAAAATTCAACATTGTCAGTACCTCAGAATCCCCCCTTCTTCCTTTCCAGAGATTAAACCCTATCCTGTGACTTGTCATCATTCCCTTATACTTTTTAATGCCTGTAAATGTATTCTAAAAAAGTTTTGGTTTTTGCGTGTTTTATTTTCACTTAAATATGTTCTTCTTTGACTTTGTGTATTAAACATTCTGTTTTTAATGTGGGTAGCAATAGTTTATTTATTTTTACTGTGATATCTTTTGTTATATCAATATACCATAGTTTATGTGTCCATCTACTGTTGGATAATGGTTATGCCCAGTTTCTTACTGTTATAAAGAGTGCTACTAGGAGCCTTTATGTACACATCTCCTGGTGTATATAAGTCTAGGAGTACAGTTGCTAGGTCATAGGAAATGCTCTGAACCAGAAAGGGAGTCACAAGAAGTGTCTTTCCAGATGATAACAGTAACTAGCTATGGGTTCTTTTTTTTTTCTTTTTTTTTTTAATAAAGATTTTTTGTTTCCGTTTTCTCCCCAAAGCCCCCCGGTACATAGTTGTATATTCTTAGTTGTGGGTCCTTCCAGCTGTGGCATGTGGGATGCCACCCCAGCATGGCCTGATGAGCAGTGCCATGTCCGCGCCCAGAATCCGAACCAGCGAAACCTTGGGCCGCCGAAGCAGAGCTCACAAACTTAACCACTCGGCCAGGGGGTTGGCCCCTAGCTGTGGGTTCTTGAAGAGAAGCATCATGTTCTAGGTTCATGGAAACACAAAGGAGAAATAGGGGGCACTTACTAGAAAACCAGCTACAGGCTTGTTCTGCCCAGCAGTGTGTTATTCCTTTTAGTACTTCATTATAGGCTAGCTATAGCTTAGCTGCTAGATTTCTTCCCAGAAGTGGGCTATCCAGGCGTATGCAATATTCAGCAACAGTCTAGCATAATTTCAAATGCAAAGATGAGCACACAACCAGAAATTACCAAACATTTGAGGGAAGCCAACAAAGTGGAAGAAGGGCTGACTAAACTCAGTAAACAAAGAACTTGAGGAAACAGTTAATAGAACAAAGAATTTTAGAATAAGTGTCACATGAGAGAGACGCAAGAAGATATTATATCCATAAAAATCAACTAGAAATCTTAGTTAGTAAAACTTTAAAAACCCAATAAATGGGCAGAAAAAGTGTCTCAGTTCCTGGAAGATCAAGTTGAGGACTTTTCCCAGAATGTAGTATAAAAGGGCAAAATGGAAAGTGTGGGAAAGTTAGTTTAGATGCAGAGACAGAGCCATCAGTTCTAAATATGTCCAATATTTTCAAACAAAGACTATAGAAGGGAAACATTTTTAAAGAAATAATACAAAATCATTTTCCAAAATTGAAGAAAGACCGAATGTTGGACAAGATCTTGGTGAAGTTTCAGAACATATATCAAGGATAAATATTCGTGAATAGCCCAAGACAGAAAACTTGGAGTTGTACCAGCTCATATATCATTTAAGTGTAAAGCCAGAATATAAAAGCATTTCAAACATCAGAGACAAAAAAAGTTGACCAGCAAGAGATCCTCTCTGAAGGAATTATTAAATATTATACTCTGTCCAGGAAGCAGAAGAATAAATGCATGAAGTAGGATTCAAAACCATTGGTTTAGCAAAGGAAACAAGAAAGACATGTTCCAGACATATGTCTGAATAAAAGTCTACTGTTTAAAAAAGAGAAAGAAATACAGAAAAGATCTGAACATGAGGTAGAAACAGAGCAGAGAGAAGTAAAAGCGTATTAAGTTTTAATTTTCTCCCCAGGAATGCTGAGTAAATCTAGATGTTTTTAGAAAAATGGAAGTATGTGTTTAAAAATTTAAGGGTAATCAGTAGAAGAATAGAACTAGAACATAGAACTTCCATGCAGTGAAACAGGTAAACAACATATCCAGTCACACACTGCATAACAATGTTCAGTCAACCACCAACCACTTATATGATGGTGGTCCCATAAGATTAGTACCATCTAGCCTAGGTGTTTAGTAGGCTGTACCATCTAGGTTTATCTAAGTGCACTCTGATGTTGGCACGATGACAGAATTGTTAAGTGCTGCATTGCCTGTTTAGGAAACTCAGTCCAACAAAAGGCAAGTAAGTGAGACCAGGAGGGGACAGCTTTGTGCTAATTACAAGTGATAAACCTACAACAAAATGACAAAATACATATCTATCACTGGTATAAAGTCAAAGAAATATTTATCTGTCTTTTATCACTGTTTCTTATTTCTAGATTTCCGGATAATTCTGCTTCCTAAATGTTCTGTCACAAAGGCACACATAACAGAGATTCAATAAGAAGCAATACAGGAAAGATAGGGACCAAAATCGTAAAGGGACTTAGATGTCAGCACGAGGACTTGGATCTTAGTTTGTGTTTAGTTCCAAAGTTGTTGAAATTTTGGGGGTTTTTTTTCCTCCTTCTCCCCAAAGGCCCCCACTATATAGTTGTATATTCCAGTTGTCCTTCTGGTTCTGCCGTGTGGGACACTGCCTCAGCATGGCTTGATGAGCGCTAGGTCTGCGCCCGGATCCAAACCTGCGAAACCCTGGGCCACCAAAGTGGAGCATGCAAACTTAAGCACTCGGTCATGGGGCTGGCCTCTGTTGAAGTTATTTTTGAGTAAGGAAGTAAGAGCAAGTGGCAATAAGAGAATAAAACAATGTTAAAAGAGGCCCGTAAGGGTTGTGGACAGGTTGAGTATTTTTTTGGGAGGTGAGTGATCTGAACATACATATTCTGTTTGGATTTTAAGGTACACATTTTTTCGCATGTTAACATCGGATAAAGACTTAAAATTGATGACATATCTTAGTTGAATTGGCAGCTTTTTCTTCTTTTTAGTGATACATAAAACAATCCTTTAAAATATTTGTACACCTATAGATAGAGATATGTGTATGTACATGAGTTAGCATACATAGGTAAATTTTCTTGTTCTGTTCTCTTAGACTAGAAACAGTAACTACTGTGTAGCAGTGAGCACACCTAGTTTCTAAATACCATTCTGAAATTAAAGGAACCAGGGCTCTTTGGAGAACTGGTTCATTCCACAACTGGTGTAGGCAAAATACAAGATGAGCCTAGAACATATCGTGCCAGAAATTAAGGCAGTGCTCAAAAGGATAGGGACGTAGTGAAAGGGCACAGGGGCCAAAGCGCCAGTGCAAGTGGACGAAGTTGAAATGATTTGAACAACAAAGTAAAATGATTGTGTCGATTATAACCCAAAGAATAAATATCCATGATCCCATTCTGATCATAAATAACTAGATAAATAAATGGAGAGAAGCAACAATTCTTCCTTATAGAATTCCAATTAATACATGTAGAGGAAATGAGGTAAATAGGAAATCAGCATTAGAATACTGTGTAATAGTGATTGCTGAAGATCCATGCATGCTTGCTTAAATTTTTGGTGAAACTTTCAGCAGAAGCAGAATATTTGCATGGTCTCAGAGTATCTCCCCCCAAATGTTTGATAATTACAAAGGGAAGAATGGTCGTTTTGTAGTAGAGGGTCTTAGTAGATGCCAGTTTAGTCAAGTGATCAATGATACATACATATGCACTAGTGATACATATCAATATCGTGTGCCCCTTGATCTGATACACTGAAAAGGGCTTATCACCTCTGTGATATTCTTTCCAGTAATGCATTCACTCAGGCAGATTATGAGCAAACATCAGACAAACCCAGGTTGAGGGACCTTCTGTAGGGTAAATGTCTGTATGTCTTCAAAGGTATCAAAGTCATGCAAGACAAGGAAAAAATGAGGAACTATCAGACCGGAGAAGATTAAGGAGACATGACAACTATATGCAGTCATGGGATCCTGCATTGGATTCTGAAACAAGCAGGGGACATTGGTGGAAAAACTGAAGTCTAAGTACATTCTCTTGTTGAATTAATAGTACAATACCAGTTATTTTGATAATTTTTCTATGCTTATGGAAGATAATAGCATGAAGGAAAGCTAGGTGACAGTTGGGCAAAAACTGTACTAAAATTATCTCCGAATGTTTAAAAAGTGAGTTCTAAGGTGTATGGCATCTTAAAATCAATGAGGGGCCGGCCCGGTGGTGCAGCGTTAAGTTCGCACGTTCTGCTTCTCGGCAGCCTGGGGTTTGCTGGTTTGGATCCCGGGTGTGGACATGGCACCGCTTGGCAAAAGCCATGCTGTGATAGGCGTCCCACGTATAAATTAGGGGAAGATGGGCACGGATGTTAGCTCAGGGCCAGCTTTCCTCAGCAAAAATGGGAGGTTTGGCAGTAGTTAGCTCAGGGCAAATCTTCCTCAAAAAAAAAAAAAAAACAATGAAATACAACATGTAGATTTTGGAGCAAAGATACAAAAAGAAACATACTAAAAATAAAGATACAGAAGCAATTAATGGGGCAAGATATAATTAATGGTATCAAGAACACTGTTGAGTTAATGTTGCGAAGGAGTGGCCCTGTTTGCTTTAAGATTGGGCAGTTGGGAGTGAGAAGAAACAGATTTAGAGTTGCAGAGTGGGACAATTGAGGGAAAGGTGACCTGACCCCAGGAAAGATTGCTGAGGTGGCTTGTGCAGCTGTGTCTAGAAGGAGGCTGGGGGCTGTTTTACCTCTTTTGCCCAATGTGGAGTACATTTTGATGAGGACTGCTGCTTTTTCCAATTGTGTTGGTGTGAGCCATTGTAAAAAGCAGTGAAGATGAATTATGGAAATGTAGAGGAAAAAAATGAAAGTCTACTCACAATAACAACTGCTAAAATTTGTTAAACTACGTAGATGACTAGTCCATGGGGAGTAAAAGTGGTTTCTTTCAATAACCAGATTCTAACTCAAAATTCTGTATATTACTGGAATATATATGCTGACATGCAGTCATTTCCATTCTCAGCATTTACTCAGTTCTATTATATTTGCCAGTGTCAACAAATTAAATGTTCTTTAGTTATTTCATGTGTTTTCTCCTCTCATTTTCAAAAATTGCCATTTGGGGCATATGGGAACTATGTCTTTCTGTATGTTTTAGCCAAATAGACAAACATGAAGTACCCATTAGGCATATGTGGAATACTGGCAAGATATATGCAGATTAAAATTTTTTATATGATATTTATAAAGTAGAGCAAAAATAGTAGGTTCAACCATATGAAATTGCTGATATTTGACTATTTTTGGCCTATAAAAAGGACAGTTTCGTACAGTTAAACCAAAAAAAAATGACAGTGTTTGGCTATGGATTTCTAAATGCTTTTGGAGCTGAATACCAATTTTGTTTTCTTTTGTTATTTTTATTTATTTATTTTTATCCTTTCTTTTGTGAGGAAGATTGGCCCTGAGCTAACATCTGTTGCCAACCTTCCTCTTTCTTTTCCATCCCCAAAGCCCCAGTACATAGTTGTATGTCCCAGTTGTAAATTATTCTAGTTTTTCTATGTGGGATGCTACCTCAGCATGGCTTGATGAGCGATGAGTAGGTCCATGCCCAGGATCTGAACCTGTGAATCCCAGGCCACTGAAGTGGGGCCCACGAACTTAACCACTCGGCCATGGGGCTGACCCCATTATTTTTTTTAAAAACCGTATACGTTCTGTTTCAATTTGTAAGTTTTCAGAGCTGATGGAGAACCACAGTAATTATTTAGTACTCAAGCTTACCTTGGCATATCCTACTGATGGATTGCAAAGAAAGACAATACAGAATCTTGATTGGTCATAACAATAAACATTATAACGACCTTTTTGATATTTGCTGTATTACAGTCCTCCTGTCAGGCGCCAGAGAGGAAGAAGGGATCGTCTGTCTCGACATAATTCCATTAGTCAAGATGAAAACTATCACCATCTCCCTTATGCACAGCAGCAAGCAATAGAGGAACCTCGAGCCTTCCACCCTCCAAATGTGTCTCCCCGTCTGTTACACCCTGCTGCTCATCCACCCCAGCAGAATGCAGTAATGGTTGACATACATGATCAGGTAATGTAACAGAGTGTCTAGAAAATGCACTTGCTAAAATTTGGTGGCAGTTTATTGAGGTTGTTTTTTGTTGTAAATTTCTTTAATTTTACCTAAAAGGAAACACTGTTACCTAAAATGAAGCTGTTTCAGATAAGTCCATCTTTCTTCATAAGGATTGAAATTTAAATTCTATACAGCTTTGTTAGGAAGTTGAACTTTAAAAAATTAGGATCAAGGTTATGAAAGCTCAGAATGACTTCATATAATAGTTGGTTTGAAATGATTGATCGAGAATTGGTAGGAGATCAGACAGCTGGTCATGGTTTGAGTACATGTCCCTATGGCCCCTCTTCCTTCTACTTTCTTCTGGAATAATTCAAATGACAAGACAGTTCGGTGCATCTTTGCTCAAAGGTTTCCATAGGTCTCCAAGGAGATGGCAGGTACAAGACTGCATTTCCCTTTGTTCCTGCCAGGAACTGAAGGACTAGCTGAGGAGAGAGCTTGCCAGTGTTCGAGCCTGAAGATGAAGACAAAAACTGTATGATTTTCTGTGGAGTTTCTGAGGTCAAAAAAGACACAAATCTAGATGTATTCTTATAAAGTTGCTGAATTTGAAGGATAAGGAGAAAATCTTACAAGTTTATAGACATGAGAAATTTCAAAGGAAAGAGACTCAGACTAGCATCCCATTTTTCACCCACTACACTGGATGATAGAAAACAGTGAAAATACCGTCTGATGACAATTTGAAAGAAAATAATGATCTCGCCTAGATACCATTCTTAGGTCAAACATGTTCTACCCTTATGTTCGTGAAACACTTTAAAAAATTGATCAAGTAATAATAAGCTCTAAAAAGAGGTTTTTTCAGACCACATTCTTTGTGGTCATAATATAATAAAGCTATACATCATAAGTAAAAAACATTGATTTAAAAAATGATGATACTGAAATGTTTGAGGTGAGGTTATAATTAAAAGGAAAAATCTTCATATCAAAGTCAGTGGGACACACCTAAAGCTGTTTGAAAAAATTTTATAAACTTTTATTATTTATTTTTAAAATTGAGAATAAATGAACTAATTGCTTTAGTAATTAGAGAAAAAAAATAGCAGAGTAAGCCAAAAGGACTTGAGACGCTTAAGTTACCAGGAGAAACAACTAAAATTAATGATATGGAAATGTATTTTTTTTTCTTAAGGATTGGCACCTGATCTAACAACTGTTGGCAATCTTCCTTTTTATTTTTTCCCCTACTTTTTCTCCCCAAATCCTGCCAGTACATACTTGCATATTTTAGTTGTGGCATATGGGACACTACCTCAGCATTGCCTGATGAGCAGCGCCGTGTCCACACCCAGGATCCAAACTGGTGAAACCCTGGGCCGCCAAGTAGAGCTCCGGAACTTAACCACTCAGCCATGGGGCCGGCCCCTGGAAATCTATTTTTAAAGAAGGAAGTAACACAAAGAAAACCCAATCCTGGTGTTTTGAAAATTGAGAAGAATGGCACACCTCTTGTGAATGTGGCTAAGGAGAAAAGAACAAATGTAAAGAAGAGTAGAGATGATAAAAAGACATATATCCATACATCTGGGAAATATTCAAAGGATTTTCTTCAGATGTAAAACAAAAATAGCACCTGTTTGATAAGAGGTGTTGGGAGAATTAAGAGTTAGTCCATTTTGAGTACTTAAATTGGTACAAGTGGTAAGTGCTCAAGTATTACTTCATTATTAACTATTATAATGAAATTCTGTATATAACCTTGAGAGGATGAAAAGAAAACTTAAGAGGATGTTCCAAAAATTAACCTAGGAATAATAAGAAAATCTGAATTACCATAGAAGTGTGAAAGCTAATTGGGGATTTACCATTTAAAAGGCACAATGATGGCTTCACAGCTTTCTTCCTAACCTTTAAAGAAGGCTCATTTTAATAATAGATAAATGATTCCAGGCTGTTTTTGTTTTGTTTTTTTCTTTTCTTTCTTGTTTTTTTCTTTTTGAGGAGGATTAGCCCTGAGCTGACATCCACCACCAATCCTCCTCTTTTTGCTGAGGAAGATCGGCCCTGAGCTAACATCCATGCCCATCTTCCTCTATTTTATATGTGACATGCCTGCCACAGCGTGGCTTGACAAGCAGTATGTAGGTCTGCACCTGGGATCCAAACCGGTGAACCCTGGGCCGCCAAAGCAGAGCATGCAAACTTAACCGCTAGGTCACTGTGCTGGCCCCCAGGCTATTTTTTTTTTTTTTAAAGGTAAGTTCTCTATTTTATGAAGCCAGCATAGCTTTAATACCAAAAGCAAATAAAGATATAATCCCCAAAAAACTATGGGAAAAAATTCAGATACATAGAATTTCTAAATAGATGTCTAGAAAAAACGGTCTAGCAGTGTATCAAAAGAAGAATAACCATGGCTGAATGGTTAAGTTCACGCACTCCGCTTTGGCTGCCCGGGGTATTTTTGGTTCGGATCTCAGGCGATGTTGAGGCGGCGTCCCACACAGCGCAACTAGAAGGACCCACATCTAAAATATACAACTACGTACTGGGGGGATTTGGGGAGAAAAAGCAGGAAAAAAAGAAGATTGGCAATGGTTGTTAGCTCAGGTGCCAGTCTTAAAAAAAGAATATCATATGACCAATTAAGATTTATTTCAAGTAAGAGGATAGTTTAATATGAAAATACTCACATTACCTCAACAAATACAAGGAAAACTGTACTACATCAAAAGATGTTGAAAAAAAGTCAGTTAAAATTTAATAAAATAGAACAAGAAGGAAATTAGTTAAATACAATGAATAAAACAGCAAGTATGCTGATCCGTGAGAGACAAGTCAGCAACCAGAGAGATGCTTGCTCTATCCATTTTTATTTAATCTTATGTTAGAAGTTCTGCCAAATGCAATAAGACAATGTAGTAATGGATATAAAAGAATGAAAGAAATAATTGTATCTTTCTCCCCCTCGTCATATAATTGTAGAGGAAAACACAAGAGATTCTAGTTTAAAAGAATTTGATGTGGTGCCTAAATGCAAATTAAATGTAAAGAAAGCAAACGATAACATGTTGATCAGCTGATGAATAGATACAATATGGTATGTCCATATGATGGAATATTATTCACTCAAAAAGTAGTGAAGTACTGATTCATGCTACATCATGGATTAACCTTTAAAACATGCTAAGTCAAAGAAGCCAGTCACAGAAGGCCACAGATTGTATGATTCCATTTATATGAAATGTCTAGCATAGACAGATTCATAGAAATGGAAAATAGGAATAAAACTGCTTATCATTAGTAGAATGACAGAATAAATTATACCTCCATACCATGGAATGTAACGATTACAAAGAATTAATTAGAATTATGCCAGCAATGTGAGCAATATCTGCAACATATTGTTGAACAAGAAAAGCAAAATTGAGGAAAGTGTTATGTCTTATTTTGTGAAGCATGGCAATTAAATGTATGTATATAGATGGAACTGTATGAACACAGAGAAAAGTATGGAGAAATATATACTAGGCCTGAGAGGTAGGTACTAAAGTGAAGGGAAGGGGAAGGTGGTTAGGCATGGAACCAAAGAGAGAAAAGGAAAAGTCAGATCTCATTTATGTAAAATTATGTCTTGGGGGGCTGGCCCCGTGGTTAAGTTCGTGTGCTCCGCTGCAGGCGGCCCAGTGTTTCGTTGGTTCGAATCCTGGGCGTGAACATGGCACTGCTCATCAAACCACGTTGAGGCAGCGTCCCACATGCCACAACTGGAAGGACCCACAACGAAGAATATACAGCTGTGTACCGGGGGGCTTTGGGGAGAAAAAGGAAAAAATGAAATCTTTAAAAAAAAAAATTATATATTGCGTCTGCATATGGAGAAATGAAACAATTACGTAAGTAAATACCAGAACAACCCAAGATGTAGAAAACCTGAACAGACCAATAGCCATGGCAGAAATTGAAGCCATAATAAAAAGCTTGTCTTCAGAAATTACATCTGACTTCTTTCTAATCTCTAAGGAAATGAAAATTCCAATTTAAACTATTCCTGATTATAGGAAAAGATACAAAGCTTCCAAGTATACTTTGTGAAGCTTGCGTACGTAACCTTATAATAAAACCTCATAGACAGTATCACGGAAGAAGGCTGTCAGCTAGTTTCCCTTTGGAAGACAGATGCAGGTGTTTTAAATAGTAAACCATAGCTGGTGATACAGTAAGAGAGTCTATTAGAATTATTGGAAGAATGATTATTAGAGTTTATTCTGTCAGTGCAGGTTAAGTAAACATTAGGAAATCTTTCAAGGTAATTGATTTCATCAGTATAAAGGGAAAATGTTTTATTTTGTTAATGGTTGCAGAAACTGTAAATTTAGTCATCATTTCTTTTTTTAATTTTTTTTGTAGTGAAATGTTTGATGTCTTTTTTTATGGAGGTAACATTGGTTTATAACATTATATAAATTTCAGGTGTACATCATGTTTCGATTTCTGTGTAAACTACATGCTGTTCACCACCCAAAGACTAATTACCATCCATCACCATACACATGTGCCCAGTGACCCCTTTCACCTGTCTCCCTCCCCCCTTCCCCTCTGGTAACCACCAGTCCAATCTTTGTATCTATGTGTATGTTTGTTGTTGTTTTTATCTTCTGTTTATGAGTGACATCATATGGTATCTGACTTTCTCCCTCTAACTTATTTCACTTAGCATAATGCCCTCAAGTTCCAATCATGTTGTTGCAAATAGCAAGGTTTCATCTTCTTTTACAGCTGAGTAGTAGTATACCATTGTGTATATATAGCACATATTTTTTTTTTCCATTTGTCCCTTTGTGGGCGCTTAGGTTGTTTCCAAGTCTTGGCTATTGTGAATAATGCTGCAGTGAACATAGGGGTGCATGTATCTTTATGCATTCATGTTTTCATGTTCTTTGAATAAATATCAGCAGTGGAATAGCTGGATCATATGGTAGTTCTATTAATTTTTTGAGGAATCTCCATGCTTTGTTCCATAGTGGTTGCGCTCGTTTGCCTTCCCACCAGCGGTGTATAAGAGTTCCCTTTTCTCCATATCCTTTCCAACACACGTTAATTCTTGTCTTGTTAATTATAGCCATTCTGATGGGCGTGGGGTGATATCCCATTGTTGTTTTGATTTGCATTTCCCTGATAATTAGTGATGTTGAACATCTTTTCATGTGCCTGTTAGCCATTTGTATATCTTCTTTGGAAAAATGTCTATTCACATCTTTTACCCATTTTTTAATTAGGTTGTTAGCTATTTTGTTGTTGAGATGTATCAGTTCTTTATCTATTTTGGATTTTAACCTCTTGTCATATATATGGTTTGCAAATATCTTCTCCCAGTTGTTGGGTTATGTTTTCATTTTGTTCATGGTTTCCTTTGCTGTGCAGAAGCTTTTTAGTTTGCTGTAGTCCCATTTATTTATTTTTTCTTTTGTTTCCCTTACCTGGTCAAACATGGTCTTTGAAAATATGCTGCTAAGACTGATGTCAAAAAGCGTACTGCGTGTGTTTTCTTCTGTGAGTCTTACGGTTTCAGGTCTTACATTCAAGTCTTTAATCCACTTTGAGTTAATTTTTGTGTGTGGCATGAGATAATGGTCTACTTTCATTCTTTTGCATATGGCTGTCGAATTTTCCCAACCACTTATTGAAGAGACTTTCCTTTCTCCATTGTATGTTCTTGGCTCCCTTGTCAGAAATGAGCTGTCCATAGATATGTGGATTTATACCTGGCCTCTTGATTCTTTCATTGACCTGAGTGTCTGTTTTTCTACCATTACCATGCTGTTTTGATTACTGTAGCTTTGTAGTATATTTTGAAATCAGGGTGTGTGATACCTCCAGCTTTGTTCTTTTTCCTCAGGATTGCTTTGGCTATTCAGGGTCCTTTGTTCCATATAAATTTTAGGATTCTTTGTTCTATTTCTGTGAAAAATGTCTTTGGAACTTGATAAGGATTGCATTGAATATGCAGATTGCTTTAGGAAGTATGGGTGTTTTAACTATGCTAATTTTTCCAATCCAAGAGCATGGAATGTCTTTCCATTTCTTTGTGTCTTCTTCAGTTTCTTTTTTTTTTTTTTAAGATTTTATTTTTTTCCTTTTTCTCCCCATAGTCCCCCAGTACATAGTTGTACATTCTTTTTTTTTTTTTGAGGAAGATTAGCCCTGAGCTAACTACTGCCAATCCTCCTCTTTTTGCTGAGGAAGACTGGCCCTGAACTAACATCCGTGCCCATCTTCCTCTACTTTATACATGAGACGCCTACCACAGCATGGCTTTTGCCAAGTGGTGCCATGTTCGCACCCAGGATCCGAACTGGCTAACCCCAGACCACCAAGAAGTGGAATGTGCGCACTTAACCGCTGTGCCGACCCCCATAGTTGTATATTCTTAGTTGTGGGTCCTTCTAGTTGTGGCATATGGAATGCCACCTCAGCATGGCCTGATGCGCAGTGCCATGTCCACACCCAGGATTCAAACTGGCGAGTCTCCGGGCCGCCACAGCAGAGTGCGCGAACTTAACCACTCAGCCACAGGGCTGGCTCCTTCTTCACTTTCTTTCAACAATCTTTTATAGTTTTCAGTGTGTAGGTCTTTTATCTCTTTGGTTAAATTTATTCCTAAATATTTTATTCTTTTTGTCACAATTGTAAATGAGATTGTATTCTTAATTTCTCCCACTTCGTTGTCAGTGTGTAGAAACACAACTGATTTTTCTATGTTGATTTTGTATCCTGCAACTTTATTCACTTATTATTTCTAAAAATTTTTTGGTAAATTCTTTGAGGTTTTCTATATATAAAATCATGTCATCTGCAAATAGTGACAGTTGCACCTCTTCCTTTCCAATTTGGATCCCTTTTATATCTTTTTCTTGCCTGATTGCTCTGGCTAGGACTTCCAGTACTATGTTAAATAAGAGTAGTGAAAGTGGGCATCCTTGTCTAGTTCCTTTTCTTAATGGGATAGCTTTCAGTTTTTCTTCATTGAGAATGATATTAGCTGTAGGTTTGTCATATATGGCCTTTATTATGTTGAGATGCTTTCCTTCTATACCCATTTTATTCAGAGTTTTTATTGTAAATGGATGCTGTATCTTGTCACATGCTTTCTCTGTATCTATTTAAATGATCATGTGGTTTTTATTCTTCATTTTGTTAATGTGGTGTATCATGTTGATTGATTTGTGGATGTTGAACCATCCCCGCATTCCTGGAATGAAACCCACTTGATCATGATGTATGATCTTTTTAATGTATTGTTGTATTCAGTTTGCTAGTATTTTGTTGAGGACTTTTGCATTGATGTCATCAGTGATACTGGCCTGTAATTTTCTTTTTGTGTGTTGTCCTTGTCTGGTTTTGGTATCAGGGTGATGCTGACTTCATAGAATGAGTTAGGAAGCTTCCTCTCCTCTTCACTTCTTTGGAAGCATTTGAGAAGGGTAGGTATTAAGTCTTCTTTGAATGTTTGGTAAAACTCACCAGGGAAGCCAGCTGGTCCTGGACTTTTGTTTTTTGATTGCTGTTTCAATCTCCTTACTGGTGACTGGTTTATTCAAATTCTCTATTTCTTCTTGATTCAGTTTTGGAAGGTTGTATGATTCTAAGAACTTATCCATTTCTTCTGGATTATACAATTTGTTGTTGTTGTAGTTTTTCATAGTATTCTCTTATAATCTTTTGCATTTTTGCATTTTTGTGTGTTTATTTTAGGTTTCTGGTTTGTGATTACCCTCAGGTTCACATATAATAACCTACATAAATAGCAATCTGTATTAAGTTGATGGTCTTTTCAGTTTGATCTCTTGCTAAAAGCTGTACTCTTTTATTGCCCTCCTCCCACATTTTATGTTTTTGATGTCATATTTAATCTCTTTTTTTGTGTGTATGTATCCATTAACCTCTTGTCTTGGAAATAGATAATTTTAGTACTTTTGTCTTTTGACCTTCATATTAGCTTTCTAGGTGGTTGATCTGCTAACCTTTACTGTATATTTGTGATTTGATTTGATTTGATTTTTTATTATTTTCTTATTCCTACTTGTGGTCTGTTCTTTCCCACTTAAGTTCCTTTAACTTTTCTCGTAAGGCTGATTTATTCATGATAAACTCCTTTAGTTTTTACTCTTCTGGAAAACTTTTTCTGTCCTTCCATTCTGAATAGCAACCTTGCCAGATAGTGTTCTTGGCCGCAAGTTTTTGCTTTCAGCACTTTAAATATATCTTGCCACTCCCTTCTGGCCTGTAAGGTTTCTGCTGAGAAGTTGGTGATAGCCTTCTGGGGTTTCCTTTGTATGTAACTTGTTGCCTTTCTCTTGGAGCTTTTAGGATTCTCTTTTTCTCTTTAGTTCTTGACATTTTAATTAAGGTGTCTTGGTGTGGGCCTCTTTGGGTTTATCTTGTTTCGTGCTCTCTGTGCTTTCTGTACCTGGATGTCTGTTTCCTTCCTTAGATTAGGAAAGTTTTCAACTATTATTTCTTTGAATAGATTCTCTGCCCCTTTATCTCTCTCTTCTCCTTCTGGGACACCTATAATATGGATGTTAGTGTGCTTGATGTTGTCTAAGAGGTCCCTTCGACTGTCCTCACTCTTTTTAATTCTTTTATCTGTTTATCTCGGTCAATTTCTTCTAGTCTTTCGTCCAGCTCTGATCCATTCTTCTGTATCATCTCCTCTGCTATTGATTCCTTCTATTGAGTTTTTCATTTCCATTATTGTATTCTTCATTTCTGATTGTTTCTTTTTTATATTTTCCAGTTCTTTGTTGAAGTTCTCACTGTATTCATCTGTTCTTCTCCCAAAATCAGTGAGCATCTTCATGACTATGAGTTTGCATTCTTTATCAGGTAGATTGTTGATCTCTGTTTTGTTTAGTTCTTTTTCTCAGGATTTGTCCTAGTCCCTTATTTGGAACATATTCCTTTGTGTCCTCGTTTTGCCTCTTTGTCTTGTTTATATCTATCTATTAGGTAGATCAGCTACATCTCCTGATCTTGAAGAAGTGGCCTTATGTAAGAGATGCCTTACGAGGCCCCACGGGGTGCTTTCACCTTGTTACTTGTTCCAGATGTTCCAGGAGCGTCCTCTGTGTGGGCTACATGTGTCCTTCTCTTGTGGCAGGGTTGCTCTTGCTGCAGGTGCACAGGGAAGCTGGACTGTCCCCCTGGCTGGCTGGTTGTAATGCTCAGTTGCCTGCAGCTGCTGTGGTCCCTTCAGTCACTTTATCAGGCATGGGGACCCCCAGCACAGTTGGCTGCAAGGTCTGATAACACATTCGTGCTGCAGTTTCTCTGTTAAGTGAGTAGGCCCCCAGCATGGCTGGTTGCTTTGCACAGGGGCTCACAATTGCTGTAGTCCTCCATCCTGCAAGGCTTTTGTCAGCTGTCTCAGTAGTGTAACTGGGTGGGCCCATGCCTGGGCCTGGCAGCACACAGTTGTTCCAGGCGTTGGAAGGTGGGGCAGATCCCTGTATGGCTGCTTGAGAAGCACAAGTCTGCTGCAGCTGACAAGCCCCACCACCTGCAGGCCCACACACCCTGTCCACGTAGTCCTGCCCCGTGCACCTACCCCACCACACTGAAGCGGACCCACCCGCCCTGCTGCAGAGGCCCCACACACTCTGCCAGTGTGGGCCTTACCCTCATGCACACCCTGCCCCGCAAAGGTGGACCAACTTGCCCTCCTGCAGGGATCCCACACATCTGCCTATGCAGGCCCACAAGTTGCCTGAGGGCTTGCTGGTAGGTGGGGCCCGTCCTTAGGGTGGGCTGCTTGCCCTGGCTGAACTGCATGAAATTTGTGCTCTAGTGTACAGGGCACACCCTTGCGCTAACAGATCAGGGGAAGAACTCCAATGGCGTCTACCAGCATGTGTGTCAGCGTGCCTGTACTAGGTCACAGTAATGGCTGCCGCCAATGTCTCAGTCTCTGGGGAGGTGGCCTCAGTTGCCTCCTACCTCCCTAAGATACACCCAGAGCCTATCAAGTGAGTCTGTTTTCACCAAAGGACTGTGAACGCTTCTTTCTGGTGATTTGTTTTGCTTTCCAAAATGGGTGAATTTATACGTGGGCCCTTCAAGCACAGACTTTTTCTGTGTTCAGTAGTTTTTCTTGAAGTATTCCCGTAGTTGTTAATAGGCAGGAAAGCCAGATACTATGACACTCATCTTGGTTGTGCTGAGTTTAAGTGCTGCTTATTGTGGCAAAGCTGTGCCGCTCAGATCCCCAGCTTCTCTAGGGAAAGCTTTGTACCTTAACATTGCTCCTGGTCATGAAGCACCACTTCTAGAATATGGCTTTTTTCCTTCCAGAAAGATACTTCTGCCTCTTCCACCTCAGTCAGCACTCTCCCCTTGTCGTGGAGGTTCTTTTAACCAGTTTCCAGTTCTCTCTCGGGTAATTGTTCCAATTGTTGTAAATTTGTTGTGTATGTGAGAGGAGGTGAGTTCAGAGTCCGCCAACTCTGCCATCTTCCTAGCAATCCTAGCCGTCATTTCTAATAAGAGGTCTTAAAAAATATGGAAATGGGACTTTTATTTTCTAGATCTCTAGGCAAGGTAATTGAGAGTATTCCCATTGCTGAAGGAGAACTGAGTATGATAGATAAAATATTAACAATATCCTAGGGGCCAGCCCAGTGGCGCAGTGGTTAAGTGTGCATGTTCCATTTTGGCGGCCAGGGGTTTCACCAGTTGGGATCCTGAGTGCAGACATGGCATCGTTTGGCAAGCATGCTATAGTAGGTGTCCCACATATAAAGTAGAGGAAGATGGGCACGGATGTTAGCTCAGGGCCAGTCTTCCTCAGCAGAAAAGAGGAGGATTGGCAGCAGATGTCAGCTCAGGGCTAATCTTCCTCAAAAAAAAAAATCCTAAAATTTAAGATCAAAGGAGCTTAAAGATCAGAACGAATTGCCAGGTCACAATCTAAGGGAGAGTGTGGATGCTAGTTCTGTCCTGAGGGCATTTGTTCATTTGTGCAACTTGAACTTCAATGTTAAGTCTATCAGGAGGCAAAGGGGACAGAAATCAAAGACCACTTAAGTTTAAGGAGTCTCCTCCTACATAGGAGAGTCTTCCTGAGGTAAGTTGGCAGCTTAAAGGGCTGTATCCTCAGGATAAGAGTGACCAGAAGGAAATGTAATTTGCATCCAGATTCACATCAGTCTGTGAAATGTTTAAAGTATTTGAGACCACAGAAGTGTAGAAAACATGCAAATTATCTTTGGAGGAAGGAATCTTCATTCTAGTTATCAAAGAATTCCCTCAAATAAGTTTTCAAGGACAGTAAGCAGTAAACAAAGTTAATCAGGTACATGAAGAAAGAAGGACTATAAGTGAAAACCAATAGAAGCAGGCCTAGGGTGAGTTCAGATAACCTATTTTAAAGAGTATATTTAATGGTGAAACTTTGAGTGCTTTTCTGCTGATACCTGGAATAAGCCAGGATGATCACTATCACCACTTTTAGTCAGTATTGTTCTGGAGGCTCAGCCAGGACAGAAGGCAGGAAAAAGAAAGGTTATAAGAATAAGAAAAGAGCAAATAACAACCATCAGTATTTGCAGAGGAAATGATTATATGGATAGAAAATCCCAAAGCATCTTAGGTAAAGTATTAGAATTAAGAATTGAGCAGGTTGATAGGTTACAAAAACAAGTATACAACAATCAGTTGTATTTCTTTATACCAGAATCTAAAATAATTTAAAAAGTGCTTTTTAAAAGATATATTTACATTTAACAATCCAGTTTTTTCAACAGGTAAGCTATAGAGATGAGGAGACCTACAAGTGGTAACTATAAATTTAAAGAGATGTTCTAATTAATTGCAATATGTAAACCATTTTTGGATCCTGGTTGAGAAGAAGAAGAAACTGAAAAAATCATTTATGATATTGATGACAATTGGAATTTTGAACAGTGACTTAATATTTTTAAGGAACTTTTTTCTTAAGTATATTGTTACTGCTATCATGGTTATTTTAAGTATTCTTTTTTTTGGAACTATGTGCTTAAATATCTATTAAATGATGGGTTCTTGGGATTTGCTTCAACAAAGTACAGGAAAGGGAGAAGTTGATGGTTGATTGGCTATGGTTTAATGGTTTTGGATTCTAGGTGGTGGATATGAAGATTCATTATACTACTATTGAGCATGTTTGAAATTCTTAATAAATATGCAAATTAAAAAGTACCATCGAGTGCCATCCCTGGTTGGCCTAATGGTTAAGTTTGGTGTGCTCCACTTTGGTGGCCCAGGTTCAGCTCCCAGGTGTGGATCTATAGCACTCGTCTGTCAGTGGCCATGCTGTGGTAACAGCTCACATACAAAAAGAGGAAGATTGACAACAGGTTTTAGCTCAGGGTAAATATTCCTCAGCAAATAAATAAATTTAAAAATTCTCAAAAGAAAAAAAGGTACCATTGAAAAATCAAAATAATATGAAGGAAGTTAAGAGTCAGTCTTAACAAAAAATGTTCAAGACCTCTACGTAGAAGGTTATAAACCTTTGTTGAGGCAGTTTAAAGAAAATCTAAATACTGAGAGATCTGATTGGAAAGATCCAATTTTGTAAAAACTGTCCATTGTCAAAGCTGACATATAGAATATGTAGAATTAGTATAATCCCAAGTAAATTTTAAGTAAGTTTTTGGTATAACTTGAGAAGCTGATTCTGCAGTTTGTCTGGCGTTTTAAAGGACTTGGAATCATCTAGAGCAGAAGAGGGCAAACTGTTGCTGGCTGTTTTTATGGAGTTTTATTGGAATACAACTATGCCTATTTGTTTATTGTCTATGCCTGCTTTGTGTGGAGACCAGGATGGCCCACAAGCCTAAAACATTTACTTTCTGGCCCTTTATGAAATAGTTGGCCAGCTGACACTCTGGTCTAGAGTCGCTAAGATGAAGTGTGTCCTGGATCGTTTATTTGATCAGCAGCAGCATCACCTAGACGTGTGGGAAATGCACAATGTCAGACTGTCCACTAGACTTACCGATTGGAAACTCTGGGTTTGGACCACACAGCAGCCTTTCCCCAGGTGGCTCTGCTGCATGCTGCAGTTAAGAGAACCACTGGTCTGTAATCCTGAAGAGCAAGGTGGGCAGAGTAGCTCTTCCAGTTATTAGGACTTAAAAAGCTGTAGTAATGAAGGCGTTTATGCCAGAATAATTAAATAGGCTAATGAAATAGAATATACAGCTCAGAAATGAACCAACACATTTATGAAATATGACTATGGATGAGTTGGGAAAAGACAAACTCTTAATTAATGATGCTTGGACAATTGGGTATCCAAATGAAAACATGAACCTGGATCCTTTATCTCATACTATTCATGGAATTCAATTTCAGGTGGATTAAAGATATAAATGTTAATGGCAAAACTATAAGCTTTTAACAAAGTAACATAGGAGTAGCTTCATGACCTTAAATAGGGAAGGCTTTCTTGAATAAGACATAGGAAAAGCACTAACTGTACAGAGAACTGTTGATGAATTAAACTTCATTAAATAAAGAACTTGTGTTCATTGTCAGAAATAGACTTAAACGTATATTGGTCACTTAATTTTTGACAAAGGAATTGAAGGAAAGAAAAGAAGGTCATTTTTAATGATGGTATGGAAATCACTGGATATCCACGTGGATGAGTTTGAACCTCGGCTCCTATTTCATATCATACACAAAAATAAATTTAGGTTCTAGATCTAGATGTGAAAGGTAAAAGAATAATAATAAAGGAGATTGTCTTCATGAGGTAGGCAAACTTTTCTTAAACAGGATATATAAAGTACTAGCCATTGATAGAACTGTGACATTGGATTTCATTAAAATAAAAAATTTCTGCCCATCCAAAGATATTTTAAAAGTGAAGAAGCAAGCCACTGCCCAGAAGAAAATATTCACAATACTATTTCTGAGAAAGGACTAGGATCCAGAACATAAAGAGAAATTCAGTGTACATTTCCATTAAAATCAGATATATATGATAGGTACCTATGAGTATCATTTTTGAAGAGTCTTTATCAGTAAAGTGAAAAGACAAGAAAAGTAAATAATTGTGTTGAATCTTAGCAGATATAGTTGTATACGTAGGAAAGGAAATAGATTTTAGTGTTTAAAAATAGCATAAAGAAATTGGTAAGGTTGTTAGATTCAAGATACATAAATAAAAATTAGTAACTTTTCTCGTTATTAGCACTAGCCAATTTATAAAGAAAACTTTTTTCTTTTTGGTGAGGAAGATTTGCCCTGAGCTAACATCTCTGCCAATCTTCCTCTAATTTTGTACGTGGGATGCCTTCACAGCATGGCTGATGAGTGGAATAGGTCTGTGCTTGGGATCCGAACCCTCGAACTCAGGCTGCTGAAGCAGAGTGCATGGAACTTTAACCACTTGCTCATGGAGCTGGCCCCATGAAAGCTAATTTCTTGAAGAACAGTACCACAGTATTGAACATGTGGTGGCATAATATTCCAGTGAAAAGCCTTAAGGTAAAATTATGTCTTTTGTAAAATAACAGAACATTTAATACAATTGAATTAGTATAAATCAAGATACCAGTTCATTTTGAAACTGGATAAAATTGAGTTTATTTGCATAAGAATAAAGGTGTGAAAATGGCCACAAAATAAAATGAAAAGAAAATACGATAACAAGGAGAAATTTGCCTTACTCATCTTAACTTTTCTAGTAAGATTCTATAATTAAAACAGCACAAGTTGGCACAAAATAGATCCAAGTATTTGTGAGAAGTTATTGAATGGAAAAAAGCTGGTGTTTCAGTTTAGAGGAAGAAGGATGGTTTAGTAAATGGAACAGGTATAATTGCAAGAAAATATTAGAGCCCTACTTCACACTATAAACAAAAACAGGTTTTAGTTGGAGTATAAATTAAATGTAAAAAATAAAAGTGTAAGGGGCCAGCCCCATGGCGAAGTGGTTAAGTTCACGCTCTCCGCTTCAGTGGCCCAGGGTTTTGGCAGTTCGGATCCTGGGTGTTGACATGGCACCACTCATAAGGCCAGGCTGAGATGGTGTCCCACATAGTACAACCAGAGTCACTCACAGCTAGAATACACAACTATGTTCTGGGGGGAGTCGGGGACGCTTTGAGGGGGAAAAAAGAAGATTGGCAACAGTTTGTTAGCTCAGATGCCAATCTTTAAATAAATAAATAAAAGTATTAGAAATTTTAGGAGGACATTTGTATAACCTCATCAATAGAGGAAACCCAAAAGCTACATTTTAACTATAGTAAAAAAATATAAGATCATGAAAGATAAAATTTACTGTTAAAGGGTTTATCAAAAGATAAAACATAGACTGGGAAGATATTTTTGTTAGACATAACAAGCAATAAGTTCGTGTATCTTTTTTTTTAAGATTTTATTTTTCCTTCTTCTCCCCAAAGCCCCCTAGTACATAGTCGTATATTTTTAGTTGTGGGTCCTTCTAGTTGTGGCATGTGGGGCAACCACTTCAGCATGGCCTAATGAGCAGTGCTAGGTCCGTGCCCAGGATCCAAACGGCAAAACCCCGGACCACCAAAGCATAGCATGTGACACATAGCACTGTGTCACAGGGCCATCCCCCCGTATCTCTAATTAAAAAACAAAACTATAGGGGCCAGCCCAGTGGCGAAGCAGTTAAGTTTGCACATTCCGCTTCGACGGCCCGGGGTTCACTGGTTCAGATCCCGGGTGCCGACATGGCACCACTGATCAAGCCATGCTGTGGTAGGCATCCCACATGTAAAGTGGACAGTCTTCCTCAGCAAAAAGAGGAGGATTGGCAGCTGATGTTGGCTCAGGGCTAATCTTCCTCAAAAAAAAAGAGGGGGAAAAAAAACTATAAATGAATGTGACAGACAACCTAATAGAAAATGGGCAGTGAGCAAAGGATATAGATTATTTACAGAAAAGGAAATCTAAATGGTTAATAAAAATATTAAAAGATACTTAACCTCTGATCAGAGAAGTGCAAAGTTAAAGCAAGCATGTTGTTACTGTTTCTTTCTTCTTCAGGTAGGTCAGCAGGCTGTACTGCAAGTGTATCCACCTTGACTGGAGGTGCTGGGAAATGGGCCCTGTTGTTGGAGTTGTGACTTAACTCCATCCAGCCTTTTGCAAAAGTTTACAGTACATCCACCCTTTTACCCAGGAATCCCTCTGAAATAAATGAAGCTACTAATACGTAGGGATGTATGTTCAATGAGATTTTTTAGGCTTCTGTTTATATTGGCAAAAGAGTGAAAACAACTTGAATCCATTAGTGTATGAATGACAGGGCTGTATTAAGGGATTGTACTTGAAGTATCCAGCTGGTATCAAAAAGAATGAATTGCCTTTAACTCCTTTGAAGAGATATCTACCATATTAATTGAAAAAAGTAAGCTGCAGGATAATGTTATCTCATTTCTGTTAAGAAAGCAAAAACAAATGAACATGACAACAATTTGTGGGTAATCATGCTTGTATATGTTTTTGTGCTCATGGAGAAAGATGTAGAAGGATAGGTTATTGACATTGTTTGCCTCAGGGTAGGCAGGATGGGAATAAGGCTGGCCAAGAGAGTGAGAAATTATTTAACTTTTTAAATACTACTTTACATTGTTTCAGTAGTTACAATTAAACAAAAATTTTTTTCCTGTTGGATGTGGTGAGGTATTAGAAGATATAAGGTTTCGTTGTTCAAAGTTTCCTCCTTAGAAAAGCTTTCTGCTCTATAAAGCAAGCTAGAAGAGTTAATGTAGCAATTTATTATTCTTCTGGACTTTTCAAGTCTTGTTGAGGTAAGAGTTTAGTCCCAGTTCTGTGGACATCATATACTACTCTTGAAACAGTCAGCTTTCCTATACAGTGACAATATTATGGTTGAAACTGTTGGAGGAAGTACATTGTGAAAATCTGTGCAGTTGAGAGAGGAATCAATAAATGCCCAGATTTTAATTTTTAATAGTTGATGTTTTACCCAAACAACTGAAGTTCTAAAATTCTGTTTTTCTTTCCTAATAGCTCCATCAGGGCACCGTTCCCGTTTCTTACACAGTAACGACAGTGGCACCACATGGGATTCCACTCTGCACAGGCCAGCATATCCCTGCTTGCAGTACACAGCAGGTCCCAGGATGCTCTGTGGTTTTCAGTGGACAGCACCTCCCCGTCTGTAGTGTGCCTCCTCCAGTAAGTCTGTGCATTCCCTCTTTAGAATGGCTAAGTGTGTTTATAAGCAAACAAAATTGAAGAGACTGCCTTTTGTAGCTTTTCGCTTCCAAGTACAGAAGGCAATTTTACTGCAACAGAAATCTCAGTAGCATCCTTATAGTATCAGTTTAATAAACTTGGCTTTAAAACTTGATGCGTTTTTTTACGTTAATTAAATTATACGTATTTGAATATCCTGAAGGTCAAAACGTGTTTCCTCATATATTGGTACTGTTTATAATTAATCCTTGATAAAGGTTGGCTGTGGGGTCTTGACATAGGATATTAGACTAGTTAGTAGCAAAGTCTTAGAGACTTCGGTGATCAACACTAATAGTCTCAGCACTTATTAGGTTTTAACAGGTACTTTGAATGCTTGGTCTTATTTATTCCTCACTATGGGAGGCCTGTGATGAAAACGGTACCCCCATTTTCTAGATGGTGAAATGAAAATGACTTGCTTAATATCAGACAATTATTATGAGAGAGCAGGGATTCATACTCGCTTCTTTCTGCCTCCTAACCTTATGCTTTATCCTTTAATTACCAGTTCCCAGTCCACCCTCCTCACTTCACAAATGAGGTCTCGGAAATCCGGATGATTTCAATGATTTGCCTAAGGTCAATAATGTCTTCTAAGTAAGGCACTTCGCCAAATCTAAATATAATCCTAATACCCTTGTCTGAATGTGAGTTTAAAACAAACACACACATGTAAAGACCAACAACAGATTAACAGATTAATCTCTCAAAGCTTGGTTTCTCAATGATAGATTATAGAACCAGTGTGCTGAATTAGCAGACTAAAAAATTGAGAGACCATAAGGCACCTAGTTGTAAATTGGACTCTTATAAATCTGAAAATCCTAGAAGTAAAAATTTTTCTGCAAGATTGAAAAGGAGAGCTTCTTGGAAAGCAGTAGTGTCTGCTACATCTTAAACCAAGTAGTGACACATTCCTCTTCCATGCAGCACTTTCCCCCATGTCACAGGTGTTAAAGGGCTGAAGTAAAAGCGATGTTTTGACTGATTTGTAAGAACTATATAAAATACAGAATAATTAGTTCCAAGTATCTAACTAATAGATGCAAAAATACCCTAGTATTTCACTGTTAATAGAGATTATTAAAACATTTTGGTGTGATTGGGGCGGGGGGGATATGGCAATGACATTTCAGTCTCACTTATAGTTTTTTAAAAAAATTAATTATAGGGGCCAGCCCCGTGTCCAAGTGGTTAAGTTCACGTGCTCTGCTTTGGCAGCCCAGGATTTCGCCTGATCCTGGGGCACGGACATGGCACCGCTCATCAGGCCATGCTGAGGCAGCATCCCACATGTCACAACTGGAAGGACCCACAACTAAAAATATACAACTATATACCGGGGGGCTTTGAGGAGAAAAAGGAAAAATAAAACCTTAAAAAAAATTAATTATATATTCTGATACTTTTAACAAAAAATAATGGTTTCTCTTTACAGATGCTTCAAGCATGTTCAGTTCAGCACTTACCAGTACCATATGCTGCGTTCCCACCCCTTATTTCTAGTGATCCATTTCTCTTACATCCTCCTCACCTTTCTCCCCATCATCCTCCTCATTTGCCACCACCGGGCCAGTTTGTCCCTTTCCAAACACAGCAATCACGATCGGTAGGTATCTCTACTCTTATATCTTTAATTTTCACAGGCAGATTAATTTAGTAGATGTAAGTTGTTACCATTTAAAAACTATGTCTTAGGCATTCTTCTGGTTCTTAATTAAGGAATCCGCAGACATTAATTAGCATAGATATTTATCTAGAATTGTCTTGGTTTCTTAAATTTTTCTAGATATTTTACATGTCACTTGTCTAATTTAAATTTGTTCTTTCATATCTGCAGTCCTTCAGAAAGTAAATGAAGAAAAATTTAGTTCAGGTTTTTCTTTTTATGTGTTTCTAAAATGGAAAATTAAAATATAAAATTGTTTATACTTGTTAAGAATAGTATTTATATTTGTTTAGGCAAGTAAAGTAACCCTCTGAGCCTCAATTGTTTTTTCTGAAGACCTGTTTTTCCACTATGTTCTGATGAAACATAGATAAGATAGTCTGTTAATATAGTTAATTCTCTCCTGGGGCTGGAATATTGCTGAGAGATGTATTATTTCAGGGGCTCGAGGAGGAAGTACTGTAAGTGGAAGGAAGGGCACAGGAAGAAGGCCCAGTTGTGTTTTGGACAGGGCCGGTTGAACATCCGAACCCTGAAGCATTAAGGGAGAACAAGGGAGAGAACATGGAAATGGTTAGAGTGGAAGATTTCAGCCCTGGGAAAGGAACTTGACAGTTGGTTCTAGCAGAGCCTAAGCGTTCTTGACCAAGGGTTTATGTACCATGCTTGGTCTCAGGAAGGGGGACTACTCTTCCTGCAGCCTATAGAAGCCAATTATAATAGAAGCTTGGCTAATCTGGACAGTTAAAACTATTACAAGAAAATCTTATATTAGAATCAGGACAGGATTCATGCCAAGATGTTCCTTTGCTTCCAGTACCTGGGAACTCAAGATTAAAACAAAATTTAGCAGGGCCGGCCCCGTGACCAAGTGGTTAAGTTCGCGCACTCCACTGCAGGCGGCCCAGTGTTTCGTTGGTTCGAATCCTGGGCGCGAACATGGCACTGCTCATCAAACCACGCTGAGGCAGCGTCCCACATGCCACAACTAGAAGGACCCACAACGAAGAATATACAACTATGTACTGGGGGGCTTTGGGGAGAAAAAAGGAAAAAATAAAATCTTTAAAACAAAAACAAAAACAAAACTTAGCCATCACTTATATCTGAATTTGGAATTCTTTAAAACGTCCAATCACATAGCCAAATCAAAAGTTAGATTCACTTGTGTTGTCGTAGTGTCCCCAGTTGTTGTTTCTCTCAAGCATACATAAGCTTCCAAATTAAAGTGTTAGTAATTAGTTATATTTGAATACTTTGTTGCTCTTGTCTAACTGGGGGAGGAAGTCAGACTAACATTTAAATACATGTTCCCACGAGAATCAAATTGAAAACATCAACACAAAAATATGTGCACAAATGTTCTTAGTAGCATTACTCCTAATAGCCAAAAAGTGTAAACAATCCAGATGTCCATCAGCTGATAAATGGATAAACAAGAATGAAGTATGATACACAACCTACAAGATGGATGAACCTTGAGAACATCATGCCAAGTGAAAGAAGCCAGATGCAAGAGCCACAGACTACATGATTCCATATATACAGAATGTCCAGAATAGGCAAATCTCTATACATGGAACATAGAGTAGTGCTTGTCCAGGACTTGGGGAGGACTGGGGGGAAATGCGTAATGGACTGCTATGGACACGGGTTTGTTTTCTGGAGGGCGAGAGGATAAAAATGTTCTGGAATTAGGGGTAACGATTGCACAACTTCCATAAATATACTAAAATCCATTGAATTGTACCCCTTGGCAGGGTGAATTTTATAGTATGTGAATCATATCTCAATAAAGCTATTTTTAAATACATGTGCAGTGTGCTTTGCATAGCATTATGTGCTTTTGTACATTGTCTCAGTGTTCACAACACACTTGAAGTAGGCTATGAACATGTCAGTTCTGTAGATGACAATATTGAGGGTCAGATTAAGTAATTTATACAAAAGTCACATGGCTGATTAGTTACAGCACTGAGTCTGTCTAATGCCAAAGCCCATAGCTTTCTACTATAGTATAATACCTGCTATATCTTACCCCATTTAGCCCTGGTTCTGATCTTTATATTCCATGTTTGATTTTATCTGTTAAAGGTTAATTGTCTGAAAATCCTATGAGTAGGTCAGTGTGCCATGACTAAAAAGTAATTTTAACTTTCATATAATTGGCTTACTGCATGACTTTTTGTCTTTCCTTCTCATTTTAAGAGAAGGTTCAAATGGTAAAAGAAATGTAACCTTTAATGGATAGTGGAGATGTTTAATAATATGTTTCAGAGACTCTCTTACTGAAATTCACTTGAAGGCAGGAAGATTTTACTAGCGTCTCTGTGCCCACGTGGATGAACTTCGAGTGCTGTGAACATCAAGACATGCATGACCTTGAAGATATTTGGGTGGGGGGTTGATTTTTATTATTCTGGAGCACAGTCTATCTAAAGTTTGCTTTTCCCCCCTCAGCCTCTGCAAAGGATAGAAAATGAAGTGGAACTCTTAGGAGAACATCTTCCAGTAGGAGGTTTTACTTACCCTCCATCAGCCCACCCCCCAACCTTACCTCCGTCAGCTCCTCTGCAGTTCTTAGCACATGATCCTTTGCATCAGGAGGTGTCCTTTGGAGTTGTAAGCTTTCATTCATTGTTAATCATTTATTACTTGCTTTGATAATGTGTTTGTTTTGAGTTGTGCTTCAGTATAACTATGTTTCAAATTTTAAATGTATTCTTGAAAACATTTGGTTGAAAAATCGTGTTTAGAAATAACACCTAAGTGTGTTTTAAACTAGTTGTTGGATCTGTGTTAACATTTAAGAAGTAGTTAAATACCACTTGAACAGTAAAGAACTTTCTAGGTTTTTAAAAAAGAAGAGACTTTATTTGACAGACTAAATAGTATTAAAGATAGAATGATCTTAAATTGTTGTAACTTTTTTCTCTTACAGCCTTATCCTCCGTTTGTGCCTCGGAGGCTCACAGGACGTAATAGATATCGATCCCAGCAACCAATGCCACCTCCCCCTTATCATCCCAGCTTACTACCATATGTGTTGTAAGTTCTGTCTTTCTCATTTTAATGAGTTCTGAATTTTGACACCCTTGAGATTCTCTTTCATTTATGAATATCTTGTATGTGGTATATAATTTAGACTGCGTTACATGGACAGAGAACAGATGAGTGGTTATCAGAGGGAAAGGGGGTTGGAGGGTGGACGAAAGGGGTAAAGGGGCACATATGTATGGTGACGGATCAAAACTAGACTGGTGGAGGTGAGCACGATGCAATCTAAACAGAAACTGATAAATAATAACGTACACCTGAAATTTCACAGTGTTACAAACCATTATGACCTCAAAAAAATAAAGTGGACTGTGGTAATGTTAAAAAAATATTGTGTGTTAGAAATTGGTGTTTTTATTTAATGTTAAGGAATTAGTGTGAGGTACCATTTAAGGGTGAAAGAGAAGAGCAAGGACAAGGGAAGAAGTGAGAGAGGAAGAAATTCAAGAGCCAGAAAACATGTTTAATAAATCAAAAGATAGAAAAGTTTAAAATTTTAGCCTCTTTTACAGCTGGCATCACCTGCCACCTTCTTTGATAATCCAGCTTTTGATGCTGCTGCTTCTCTCAAAGGAAAAGAGAAGGAGAAGTTATTTCTGTGCCTTAAAAATATTTGGTTAGGATTAACTTTGTAACAGAAACACCCAAGGGTTAAACATGATAGTTCTTTATTTCTCTTTCATGTAATGAATTCCAGAAGCAGGTAATTTAAGGACGATTTGTTAGCCCCATAACTCCAAGGAATCCTACCATCCTCAAAATTTTATGGCTTCCTCTGTATGATATTAAAATGACTCCTCAGGTTCTGGCCATCACATCTACCTTCCAGCTAGGAAAAATAAAAGATCTCTGCCTGGCTCCCTCCTCTCAAGGATACTTCCTAGAAGTTGTACATATTACTCCTGCCTACATCCCATTGGCCAGAATTTAGTCACATGTCTATAACTACCTCCTAGGTAGGCTAGGCAATGTTGTCTTTATACCAAAGGGTCGTGTGCCTTTATCACACTGTGTTGATAATAGTAGCTTTATTGTAAGTCTTAAAATCAGTATGTCTCCCAACTTTTTTCTTTTTTTTTGTTAGATTGGCACCTGAGCTAACATCTGTTGCCAATCTTTTTTTTCCTTCTTCTCCCCAAAGCCCCCATGTACATAGTTGTATATTCTAGTTGTAGGTCCTTCTAGTTGTGGCATGTGGGATGCCGCGTGAGCATGGCCTGATGAGTGGCACCATATCTGCGCCCAGGATCCGAACCAGTGAAACCCTGGGCCCCGAAGCAGAGCATGGGAACTTAACCACTTCGCCACAGGGCCGGCACCCCAGCTTTGTTCTTAAAATGATTTTATTTAAAGTCTTTTGTGTGTCCATATACATTTTAAAATCAGCAAATCTGTTTCTACTTAAAAAAAAAGGTTGCCTGCGATTTTGATAAGGATTGCATAAAATCTGTAGATCAATTTTGGAAGAGAATTGACATCTTAACAATATTGAGTCTTTTAGTCTACGTTCATGGTGTATTTCTCTATTTATTCATCTTTTAAAATTTATCCTAGTGGTATTTTTACAGTTTTTATTATACAGGTCTGGCACATGTTTTGTTAAACTCAGCCCTAATATTTCATATTTTTTATACTATTGTAAGCAGTATTTTTTTAATGTCAGTTTCTAGTTTGTTGCTAATGAAGTCAGTTTCTTTAAAGGGTTGCCACTGTTTAAAACTGACCATTCTTTATCTTTGTAGCACTGGCCTTGTTCTTCCCCTGCTGTTCATTGAAGTAATGTACTAATGTATCAATGCTAGTGTTGGTTATTTTCACTGCAGATCAATGCTCCCAGTGCCACCTGCAGTGGGCCCAACTTTCAGCTTTGAATTGGATGTGGAAGATGGAGAAGTAGAAAATTACGAGGTTAGTAGGTGAACTGTTAATTAATTTGGGGCGTATTATGTGCATAAAAACTATTGTTCTACTCAACTCATTTAATTAAACATTTATTAGGTAAATCTTGTGTACATTTCAAGATACAAATATATCAAAAGAGTGTACAGCATCAATAAGGATACTTTTACATGTACCACCCAGCTGTGATAACAAGATGGACTTTGGTGCTTTGTTAGAATTACATACGATTTCTATGAGGGAATGTAAATGAGAAAATGGTGAATTATTGTTGCATGTTCTGAGAAGAATTGGAGGCAGTGCTTGAAGGATGGGAAAGCTGTTTCGTGCATGAGGTTCAGTCAGGGAAGTACTGGATGTTCTTGAGAAATAGCATACAGTTTTATGGCTAAAGTGAAGGGGAGAAAATGGAGATTTGATTGAAAGGCTCAGCTTTTTGTCCTTCAGTACTCTGTTAGAAAATGGATGTAATTTTGAATATTGTGGGAAGAAATGTTTTGGTGCTTAAGGCATCAGATCTCTACATTTAAGAGTCAAAACTCGGGCCGGCCCGTTGGTGCAGCAGTTAAGTTCGCACATTCTGCTTTGGCGGCCGAGGGTTCGCTGGTTCAGATCCCAGGTGCAAACATGGCACCACTTGGCACGCCATGCTGTGGTAGGCATCCCACATACGAAGTAGAGGAAGATGGGCACAGATGTTAGCTCAGGGCCAGTCTTCCTCAGCAAAAAGAGGAGGATTGGCAGCAGATATTAGCTCAGGGCTAATCTTCCTCCAAAAAAAAACAAAGAGTCAAAACTCTGCTAGTAACATGAAGGAATAGATGGGAGTGGTTAGGGTTAGTGTCGGGGAAAGCTATTTAATAGGTCAGGCAATAAATTATGAAACGATGCAAGTTCTGAACTATGGGAATTGCAAATAGAAAAGAGTAGATCTTGAAAGACATTTTAACCCTGGAATAACAGCATTTGATCACTGCATGGTTTATGGTAGTGTCAAGTGGGAGTGGGAGGGTTGAAAAAGAAGATGCTCTACAAAAAGTCCTGCAGTAGCCCATGACGGAGGCAGAACCACAGAGGACAGCAGGTTCAGTTGAAGGCATCCTCTGACTTGGATGTTGATGTTACTGTATTATTTGGGGGGAAGACTAGGAGGTGCAATTCATGGGTTGGAAGGCAAATTTGGGTTTGGATCTGTTGAGTGTGAGTGATGTATGACTGTCTTGATACTGCCAGCCATCTTTCTCCTTCAGCCTTCTCAGTCTCTCTTTATCCCCTATGAATACTGGAACGGTTGTTTTAAGTGAATCAAACCTGGGGACAGGGACAACACACACACACATGCGAAATCTTAAAGCACCTTTGTTTTTTGTTGATGTACGTGGAAAAGATCAGGCCAAATGCTATGTTCTTCTGTTAGTTTTGTTCAGAGCAGTAAGAAAAGGAGTTGGTTATCCTTTAGGTATTCTGTACTAAAATTGTCATAAGTCATGTTGCTGTAAAAGACAGCTCTTCATTAAACAGATCATATACATATCCATGGAAAAAAACAGTGATACCATCCCAGTATAAGAAAAATATTTTTAGGGGCTGGCCCCGTGGCTGAGTGGTTAAGTCCGCGTCGCTCATCGGACCATGTTGGGGCAGCGTCCCACATGCCACAGCTGGAAGGACCCACAACTAAGAGTATACAACTATGTACCAGGGGGCTTTGGGGCGAAAAAGAAAAATATTTGTATTTTGTGTGGAATACGTTTGATCTTCTGCAGAGCCGTACTTTGATCCAATCAAGAAAGTCTTTCTTGCTTTTCTGGTTTCATCCCGTAGTGTACATGCCTACACCACCACAGTATTCACCATTTTGTGAGTCTACCCCATACATTCTTACCTGCATGCCTTTTACTCCCCTCAATCCTTCTGCCTAGGAACTTTACCCCCTTCCTTCACATTTTGAAACATAGCCATCTTTCTTTCAAGACTCAGCTAAAAACCCACTACCTCTATGAAAGGCATTTCTAGTCCATTCCCAGATCTAAATGAGCTCCCCCTCCCTTTTGTTCTTAGAGTTCTTATAAAATTGTACATACAAATCATGTCCTGCCTTCAGTCTTCTTGCCTGCTAGATTATGTAAATTTGTTGAGGGCCTGATTATCGTTACATTCTCCATCCGGTATACAATATATATATACGATAGAGGTATAAAAGATGCATATCAGCTATAACATAAATTTTATCTAAATTCTATATGCTAATTATAATCATCAATTAAACAATTACTGTCTATTCTAGCATTAAGAAGAACTTAGGGGCATGCATGGTGAAGGGGAAGCAATTTATTTAGATGACTCAGTTCTCCAAATAAAACTATATTGAAAGCAGTGTTGTGATGCCACCATATTAGAACATACAGCTATCACAGCATTAATTATTGAGATTTGGGGACTTTAATTCCATTGCTCTCATTGTCCATCATCGTTTCTCTGTTACCTATTCTCTTAACCCTATGGCAGCTTCAACAAAGGGGGAAAGCAGCACACACAAAAGGCTTCTTGATTGTAGGATCCAGCAAGTGAATGAGTAGAGCCGTTGAAGACTGGGAGAAAGGAAAGCCTGGTGTAAAATCAATAAGCATGATAGCAGCAATATATTGAAAAACAACTATGTTAAAATCTGTGAGTTCATAGTGATACTTAAAAAACAGACTCATTGGTCTTACCCTGCCTTTTCTATATAAATTATACTACTGAGTACAGTTTACTGTGGGACAGTTGCTCATACAGAAGTATTTCATCTAATAAACGAAGAATGATAGAATTAGAATATTACCATTTCGCTATCTTTAATGAATTAATGGATCTAGGCATTATTCCATCAGTGGCTGTTAATGTAACAATTACACATGAGCTTTATGATGGAAATAGTCAGATCATACAGTTTATTGGAAGTACAAGGGACAAGGAATCTATTAAACCTCACGAGTCAGGGTAGGGTGTTCAGTCAGCATAATTCAGACTGGGGCTTTCTATAGGCCATTGACCTGTTTTCTTCAACAAAAATGAGAGTAAAAAGAGATACTTTAGACATATCAAGCAATGGTAATGTATGGATTTATTTGCATCCTGATTTGGACAAACTGTGTTAAAAAGTGTTTTGAAAATAATTGAAACAATCAGAGACATTTGACATTAAGGAATTATTGTTAATCTTTAGACGTGAGATGTTGTGGTTATATTCTTTAAAAAGTCTTTTTTTTTTTTATAGCGGTAGTTCTCAACCTGGGCACAGTTTTATCCCTAGTGGATATTTAGCAACATCTGGAGACATTTTTGGTTGTTGCAAACGAGGGGTGCGGGGGGCGGGCAGTATTACTGGCATCCAAACAGTGGAGGCCAAGGACGCTGCTAAACATCCTCCAGTGCACAAGACAGCCCCACGACAAAATTACATCCAGCCCAAAAGGGCAAAAGTACTGAGGTCGACAGACTATTTTAAACATACACATAGAACTATTTACCAATGAAATACCATGTTTTAGTTTTGTTTTAAAATAATCTGGGGTTTAGGAGTGGACAGTAATAGATGAAATAAAATTAGTCATGAAATTATTAAGCCTGAGTAACAGGCATATATGGAAGTTCATTATACTGTTTCTCTACTTTTGTATGTATTTAACATTTTCCATAATAAAGGTAGTTTAAAAAAAATTCCTGGAATAGAAGATGTAAAGAAAGGTTAAAATATGTCTCTTTTGCCCTCCACAGGCCCTTTTAAACCTGGCAGAGCGACTGGGAGAGGCTAAGCCTCGAGGGCTGACGAAAGCAGATATTGAACAGCTTCCTTCTTACCGCTTCAATCCTAACAACCACCAGTCAGAACAGACTTTGTAAGTACATTTTTCTGACATCACTCTGTTAAATTTCCTTTCTACCTTTATGAAATAAAAGCTTAAGAATCAAAGATAACTTGATAAAGATAAGTAATCTCTATTTTATACTCGGGGCCTATGCTGTCCAGTAAAGTAGCCGCTAGTCAGTTGGGGCTGTTTAAATTAAACAGAATGAAAAGTGGAGTTTCTTAGATGCAGTAGCTAGTGACACTGCATTGGAAGACGTAGATGTAGGGCATCGCCGCCGCCTCAGGAAGTGCCGTTGGCTATAAATTTTATGGTTTCTAATTCAAATTCTAGAGTGTTTTATATGAGATCAAAAAGTTTCATATGTGCAAAGTTTGAGGTTTTAACCTAAAGATTCTGTTTATTATTTGATCTTTTCTCTGGCAACTCTACTGAGATGTAGTTCACATTTAAAGTGTACAGTTCAGTGGTCTTCAATATATTTGTAGTTTTGCAACCATGATCTCAAATGTACACCATTTTCATCACCCCCTCCAAAAAAACCCTTACCCTTTAGGAGCCACTGCTGCCCATTTCTCCCCAGCCTTCACCACCCCAGCATGGTCTCCCTCTAATTTACTTTTATCTCTATAGATTTGCCTATTCTGGACATTTCACATAAATGGGATCAGACAATATATGGTCTGGCCTCTTTCACTTAGCATAATGTTTTCAGGGTCCATCATGTTGTAGCAGGTATCAGTACTTCATTCCTTTTTATGGCCAAATAATACTCCACTGTATGGATACACCAGATATTGTTTATCCTTTCCTCAATTGGTAGACATTTGGGTTGTTTCCTCACTTTGGCTAGTATTGCTGATGCTGCTGTAAACATTCGTGTACGAGTTTTTCTGTGGATATCTGTTTTCATTTCTCTTGGGGATCTAGGAGTATTGGGTCATATGATATAACTCTGTGTTTAACCTTTTGAGAACTTCCAGTTTTTCCAGTGGCTATACCATTTTACATTCCCACCAGCACTGTACAAAGTTTATTTCTCCATATCCTCACCAATGCTTGTTATTGTCTGTCTTTTAAATGATCTCTCGCTGAGGTTTTGATTTCCATTTCCCAGATGGCTAATGATGTTGAGCTCTTTTTATGTACTTATTGACCATTTATATGTCTTCTTTGGATAAATGTCTGTTTACATCCTTTGTCCATTTTTTAATTGTATTGTGTTTTTATTGAGTTGTAGAAATTATTTATATATTATACGTATAAGTCCCTTATGAAATAAATGATTTTCAAAAATGTCTCCCATTCTGTGAGTTGTCTTTTTACTTTCTTGATGGTGTTTTTTGAAGCACAATTTTTTTTTTAATTTTGATGTTCAATTTATTTACATTTTTTTGTTGTTTCTTGTGCTTTTGGCATCATCTCTAAGAAACCATTACCTATTTCAAGGTCACAAAGTTTACTTCTATGTTTTCTTCTTAGAGTTTAATCGTTTTTAGGTCTTACATCTAAGCCTTTGGTTAACTTTTGTATATGGTGTGAGGTAAGGGTCCATCTTCATTCTTTTGCATATGGATATCCAGTTCTAGCACCATTTGTTGAATATTATAGGATCTTCAGTATTAATCTTGATCTCTCAGCAAATTCAGCAGAGCACTCTTACTAAATGTCTTAACATCATGACTTTTCAAAATATTGGTGGATTATTTTGTCTTAAGATTTAAATGACATCTTGATAAGTGGGATGGTAAGTGGTTTTGTAGGCTTCAATAGTTGTAACAAAATAGAAAACCACTTGGTTCTGTGGTTAAATGATCTTTCTGCTTTTTTAGGTGTGTAGTGTGCATGTGTGATTTTGAGTCGAGGCAGCTACTTAGAGTTTTACCCTGTAACCACGAGTTCCATGCCAAGTGTGTCGACAAATGGCTCAAGGTAAAGTGATGGCATCTATGAAGAGAATAACAATAAATTTTATTTTTTATTGACCATAGTTTCATGGAGAAAAAGTGCATGGTTTGGTGGAGGGTGGGTAAGGAGACAAAATTGAAACACAGCTTTAGTGTGATTTCTGGAAATGAAGAGAAAAGGCCATTAAAAATTAACTAACTGTCCTCAACATGCGAGTGACCGTGCAAAACCTGAAAATGGGTTCTATGTCCTTGATAATCAGTATGTCCTAGCTTTCTCATGGTGTATAGGGACATGGCCTGACCTTGTTAGGCCAGTTTCCTCTAAGAATTTAGAAGGGGACCTCAGTAGAGGTCATTTGTCAAAGATTTACATGAGAAATAAACTTCTCGTGCTTTTATTTAATTCTGATCATTTTCTCCTTTGTAGATCGGGAAAAAAAAAGCCCGAAAGATGCAAATTCTAACAGTTGTTATGCCAGGGTGAAATTATTTCAGGGGGTGTCTTCTGTTTTTTATAATAGCAGAATAAAAATGTGTTGCAGTAAAATAAATAGTCAACTATGATTTTTTTAGACTATTCTGATTAGGAGATAACAACACTGGGTTAGATAACTTCAGAGTTTGGTGAGGCAGACAGATGAGTTAAAATAGAATCAGTCCTCTGTGTGAGCACAGATTAAGGGTACCCATTTTAGCCCAAACTGAACCCTGAAGGCAAACAGTCTTAACTTTTTAGAAAAAGAAAGCATTATATATGTACAGCCCTGACACACGAGAACAGAGAATGGTCAGAAAACCACAGGTTCCCTGTTGCTGATAGCTAGAGTGTGAGGGAGAGGGGCAAGAGAAGAGACATTCAGAGGTATAACCAGTGACCAGCTTATTGTGAGGTCTCTGTGAAGTGTGAGGGAGTTTGGACTTGATCCTGAAACCAGTGTGGAAAAATAAGACTGTTTTAGAAAGATCACTGTCCACTCTTTGGAGAATGGAATAGAAGAGATGATTTCTAAGAGATAGGGAGATGGGATAAGGATGTTCTGGACCAGAGAGAATGAATAGTGGCAGTCGGATAAAAGGGGAGGACTGATTTGAGAGCTATTATAATGTAGAAATGAGACTATTTGATGAATAATGATTGTAGAAAGTAAGAGAGCAGGTGATGCCTGCTTCTGACTTTAGCAACTCAGCAAATGGTGGTGCCATTTGTTGAGATGGAGTTTTAAGCCAGTTTTAAAGTTGTCTGAACTGGTGATAGGTAATCTTGTCTGTATGTTGAAACAGACCTATTAAAAAATCATTCATAGGCTATTAAGTCTTTGAGGTTTGTGGAATGTTTTTTAAAAGAGAGATTAAATGATTGCTTTTTACCTTCTTAAAGGAACAAACAAGATAACTCTGGAAAGTAAAAATAGTTCCATTGCTTTTACTATTTTCATTGTGTGAGTCACAATTCAGACAAGTTTTCTCTTTTGTGTTTTAGGCAAATCGTACTTGCCCAATTTGCCGAGCTGATGCTTCAGAAGTGCATCGGGATTCAGAATGACCAACCTAAGAGCACAAATTTAGTTTGGGTGTTCCTCATCACCTGTATATATGGACTATCCATTGAACTTAATCTGTGTGGCTTCCAGCCCCCCCTTTACCAAAAGGGTCAACGGACCTTTCTTTGCACTGTGTGACTTAATCAACTATAAAAGCTTACAGTTAGTCTTCACAATTATGGGATTGTTATACTAACCGTGTGATTGGAACTCCAAAGACTTTTTCTTTAGCTTAATTTTGTGTGTGCACTAACATTCCCTGGTTTTGTGTGATCATTCCGAGTGTTGCTGCAAGATTACAGTGGACATGATCTTTTAGCATGTGCTTTTATAAAAAGTGGTAGCTCCAGATGACATAGCAATCTACCTTATATAGAGCCTTCAGAAACTGTGAGTGGAAATGAATGCAGCGTATGACTCTTGGTGATAAATGTATCTGTGTGTGTGAGAGAGTGTGTGCAACTACTTGTGTGAGGGCATGGTAGCTAATGTGTGTATGAGATCCTATATACCAGCATGTACCAAGAATGTGTGTGTAGTTTTAATTATGCTGCATTGTATAATCTGGTGTGTTATTTAAACAGCACTAGTACTGTACACTGGTTTTTTCCTTGTGTTTGCTGTTGCACACTGATTGCTAAGGGTGCATCAATTATAAGCATTGAGTACTCCATCCCCTTCCCTCCCAATGAATGGAATGAGAAAAGCCTTCTTCCTTTGCTTCAGGCAGCTGTCACCTTCTCTTCATTGGTGGTCCCAAGAGGGTCACTTAGGAAAAAAAGTGTAACAGATTCTCACTCCATGAAACTGATTTTTTTATTTTGTTGTGAAAAAGAAATTTTTAAATCTTCAACTTGCTGTTTCCAAAAAGAAGGTGCAATATCATACATCATCAGTTAGCAATATTAGCATTTCAGTCAATGATTTGAATGTTGATACTTTCTTAGTTTTTTCTTTACATTTCCAGTAAGCTTCTTAGAGGAAGTATTCTTGATTTTGTGTGTGTGTTTTTAAATTTGTGTTCTATTCTGAAGATATTTGAGTAATATATTTCTACGAATACCGCTGGTCCCATGAGGTCTCACCCCCTGACTTCCACCAGAACAAACTGTCAACTAACGCAGCTTGGCTTCTGCTCTGTGTCCTTTGTTCCAGCGCCCACAGACAACTAAATCGTTTGAAGAAAACTGTATTTCTCTTCGTGTTAATTCACCTGCCAACCTCTGATTCTGAAAGTTGTCTAGTCCTTCTTTCCTCAGTAAATGTGCTTCTCATCGAAACCCTCGTTTCCAGGATGGATCAAGTGCTGTGACCGCTCAAGTTTCTTAGACCTGATGTGCTTTGATGTTTTATTGCTTTTCTTTTTAATTTTTGTTTGAATGAGATAAAATTTAATATAACAGGTGTCCAGAATACTTGCAGTATAAATGAAGATTTGATTTTTGTATAAAAAATAATGCTGTAAAACAGGAATTGACCTTCATTTAGTTGATCTGAAATAAGACATAGCTATGTGGGGGTTTTTTTTGGAGCATAATTCAGATTGTTTAAGGTCATTTTTCCAGCAGTATTTCAATTCCTCTCTCAGTTTTTTGGTGTATTCAACATTCTCTGCCTCTCCTGCAGTTGATGTCGTTGCTCTGTCTGCAGTAGCACAAGCTGCGGAATTCCAGTCAGGACGGTGATAACTTGCTGCAGCCTCACTCAGCTTTCAGTTGGCCTTCTGTCAGCCCTCTGCTCTGACAGTCAGCCACTTGTTACTGCCGTGCTGCTTGCCTGCCCCTGAAGTCTCTGTGAGCTCATCACAGCTTAGAGTTCAGTAGTCAATTCACACAGAAGCACAATTTTGCCCTTCCCAGACACTGTTGCCTCTATTTAGTCATACGAATAGGATTTTGCATACTTTTTGTTTGCCCCTATATTTGTCAGTGCATCAGAAAAATCTAAACAGTGGTGAAATACACGTTACTTTTAAATCTTTAGGATAGCTCTCACTTGTTCCTGATGAGTAAAAAAAATAATTTTGGTTAAAGACCAAAATTATTGGCATAATAATCAGCTACATTACAAATCACGTATAGTTTAATCTGTATTTTTTTAAATTAAAAAATCATGTTTAAAATGGCAAAAACCCATCTTATACATAGGCTCTTTTATATAGTTGCAAAAAATTTATATCTGTACAGATCTAACATAACACTACTACACTCAGTATTCATTTTATTGAAGCATGCAAGTACAGCACTTTCTCTAATTTATATAGATACCTAATTAGTAAGGCACATTTTACTAATGACTAGGAAGAGTAGCTCTTTCTTCCCTCCCTCTGACATTGAGTTCTAAACATAGTATCCCTTTTCCAGTAAATTTTTGAGAGGCAGTGGGCAGTTTAGGAGGCAGCAGGGTCTATTTTGGTGAAATCTTGAATGAATTGTTGCACTCCTGTGACTGATCTCTTTGGAACGTCTTTTCTTTGCCTGGGGCTCTTAGAGATGTGTGCAGACTTGCTCATTAAGTGGTTAGTACGTATTAGGAGCACACATGCCTGTGTTCTGAACAGCTCAGCCTAACCACAGTGAGCAACTTGTGGCTAGCAGAAGAGAAAGAACATTTGATTCGTGCCCGACTCTTGTCACCTGGATGATGCACCAGATAGCAGGCAGATGCTGGTTTGTTGCCTTCTTCCTCTTTCCTCCTAGAATAATATCGACTTTACCATCTTAACTCTGCTGTGGGGTTTGTTTAGGGGAGGGGGTTGCATGGATTATTATCTTTGATTTTTCTTTTTTAGCCACTCCCTCCCCCCCCCCCCCAGCAAAAAAAGAACAAAACAAAAAACAAGTCCAGGCCTCCAGGTATCCAGATCTCATTAGGATTTTTCTGTCCTGAATTTTTTTGAGCAAAATCTAGAAAATGTGAAAGCATATTTAGATTTTATATACTCTCTGAAATGTGATTTGTTAAGATTGTTAAATTTGGGCCTCTTACAATATATTGAATGAGATCTATCAACTCACTTATGACAACATTTTTCACAGATATCTTTAGGCCTTCATTAGAAAGCGATTTCCCCCTGTTGGTATATTTGGTTACCTCATTTTGCTGTTTGTTTCAAATTATGAAAGCTCACAGGGGTGTTTTTTGGAATCATTTGCTGAGTCATTTCCTCAAATCATATTCCATTGTATCAGTTAACATATAGTTTTAAATGTACGTATTATAAATATCTGTAACCAAATCATTTGAAGGCTTGATAAATTTTTAACAAAGTTTGTACATTTTTTATGAAAGTTACTAGTAATGCTTTACAAAGTAGTGCAATGAATTTTTATTTTTAATCCCTGTGCCCAATTTTGGAGTTGAGAGGGTTGTTGGTAATAAATGTATGATGTACACTTAAAACATTTTGTTGTGCTTCATATTACTGTGTTAGCCAGGGGCAGGGGCTCTGTGTTCCTGGACGGGGACTTCAGGGGACTCCAGCAGCAAGATAGAGCTGTTAAGCTACCAGCTGCCAGATTTAATTTTTAGACTATAGTTCAGATTTTGTTTCTGCATTTACATAAACATCTTAGAAACACAAAAGCAGCTAGCATTATAACGTGGTGCATATTTATAACCTTTAAAAAAGCCAAGAAGACTGCTGAGTGTAGCCACACACATAGCATAAGGTCATCGAACAGTAGAGATACATAAGTAGGTAACTAGGTTTCTTTCTATATATGTTAACGGTAAGATGCAGGAAATAAGATTACAGTAGACAAATTGGGCACATTTGTCCACCTTAGCTGCAGCTTACATCCAACTTATTGTCAATATGGAAAGAAGAGCCTCTGCTTGTCGTTTTCCATACATGTTTGTGTAATTGCTTTCCTTTGACTATAAAAGGAAGAAAATAAAAGCAATCTACTTAGATATATACTGACTGTGTTACTTGAGAAGGAAAGTAGAAACAAAATACAAAAAATTGCAGTTGAGTAATAGATCCCAATTCTCTCCCTTCTTTCAAGCAGCAGTCATTCTTTGGCTTAAAGGAAGGTGATGCCCTCGGACTGTCTGCAGTACTTAACTGATAAGCATTCAGAAAAGTGACCAAGTCCTGATGTCCTTGTTGGAAAGAAGGTGGACTGTGAATGTCTCAAGAAGCCTGAAGCTTGTGCTGTCTTATGGCAGAGGCATTCGCTGCTCGTGCTCTCACATACCCATGCACCTGGCCACGTCGCCCTACTTACAGGAAGGCAGCGAGGCCCATGCGCCTGCTTCTGACCAGAGCCCACCAAGCATAGGCCATGTGGGAGCATTTAAAAGCCAGCTCTTTTTCCCTCTGCCATGTTGATAGCACCCCTGGGTTCTGAGTCACTACCTGGAAGAGAGCTGTCCTAGAAAGCCGTTGGACTCTCAGCAGATGTTCTGTGAGTGAAAGAGGTCCTTAAAAAAGATGTGAAATGTAGACTCTATTAGGACTTTGTCTTTGCCCATTTATTTCTCCCTTTTTACACGTGTTTTTTTAATCTTATTCTTACTATACTTGATAATACTGAACCTCAGGCATATCAGTTGTGCCAATTAAACATCACTGGCTACAATTATTAATAGATCACAAGATCTGGTTTGCACTAGAGGATAAGATTCTTATGAATGTTGTGGTCAGATGTCTACCAAGTGTTTCAGGTCTTTTCTGTGCTTCAGGCTTCTAATGAACTGTATAGACAGTGCTGTCCAATAGAAATGTAATAAGCCACATAGATAATTTTTAAAATTTTAGTAGCCACATGAAAAAGTAAAAGCAAAGTTGAAATATTTTTTAATGTCTTCAACCTAACATACTGCAAATATTTCAATGTGATCAGTATGAAAAATTACTAAAGAGATAATTTTCTGTTTTCTCATACCAAGTCTTTGAAATCCAGTGTATAAATTACATTTACAGTACATCTCAATTTGGACTAGCCGCATTTCAAATGCTCAAAAAGCCACAAGTGGATGGTGGCCACCATGTTGGATGGAACAGGGCTAGACTGGGACTATACCAGGTTTTCTGGTTTCCAAAGAATTGAACGTTACTTTTGATACCCCAAAACTTGTTAATTTTACCATTGCATCCCTTAATAAACTATAGTATAATTAGAAATGTTTTACTCTTTGTATAGTTAAATGTAACTTTTGTTGCTGTATTCAATACATAAATAATAAATGCGTAAAAAGCAGACTTAAGTTGCTGTGAACGTCATATGTAGCTGGCCTAGATGACATTCAAGAGCAAAGTTCCTTGTCAGTAAATTCTCTGACCAGACATTTGCTTAGCACCTTCAGGATCCACAGCTATTTAAAAGATTGGTTTGCCAAGCAGAAAATTGGACATTCTGAAGGACTGAGAGTGGGAACTTTCACCCCACACTGAGATGATGGGGTGGATGCCTATCAAGATGGCTCTACGGGGCACATGCTCTTAACCTTTGCCTCCAAACCAGCAAGTAGGAAATGTAGGAATAAGAAAGAGTAAAGAAGGGGAAAAAAAAGTGACAGCCAGGGATACTGTGTCACTTTATAGTCTGAAAATGTGCTACAGAATCAGTATTGGATGTTTTCCCACTATAGAGAGGAAGTGAGTTCAGAAAAAGGAACCCACATTCCCTTCAAACCTCTGGTTCTTGGTTTACTCATGGAAACAAAGTACAGTGGCTGGTGAATGATCTCTTGCCCACATTCAGCACTGCCAGTACCCAGCAATGTGTACACAGTAAACATGTTCATCAGCTGCCTTCTTAACCTCCCTTTCTATGTTAAAATCCCTACCTCACAGCCCCTCCATAACAGCAAACTTAGAGATGTGCAGGATAGCAGCCTCCCTCTTCCCATTACTCCAGTCCTTTCATGTTTGGATAAGAATAATTTGTAAATCATCCACCGTTCTTGGTAGTTATATCTTCTGATAAGAATTCTCCAAGCGTGGGGCTAAGATAACATTTCTGACAGTGCCAACTTAATCCAGTAATGATAGACATTATGCAGTCAGTGCAAGCAATAGGGTATCCATATGGTCTAGTTGGGTTTTTTCTCCCCTTCTGCTTTTGGGCATATTACTACTGGGCTTCAGTTAAATCAGGGGAAAATAACCTTGGCTCTTTTATCAAAATAAGGCCAGCCTTGCCAAGAAAAAACGTATCACTGTCTATGGCGATTCAGGCTCGGAACGCCCCAGTTTTGATACCAGTAAGGAGAAAAATAGGTTACATTTGCTCTAATTACAGTATCTGAAAGACACTGACCACCTATCTAATCCAACCTACTAAATTTGAGTTGAGGAAACAAGTCAGAAAGGAAAAAGTGAGTTCAAGGTCAATTAATTTCTGTTCCCCGCAAGATAAAGAGATTCAAGTCCTTTCATAAGGAGTGTTCACAGCCCCAGACTATGCTCGACAAGCTTTCGTTGAACACCTGCTTATGCCAGGCGGCTTCAGAATTGGGAGTTGAAGTGTCCAGTGTATTGGTAAGTAGCGCTGCCATTACAAATTACCACAAATTTGGTGGCTGAGGACAAGTTTGTTCTCTTGCAGTCCTGGAGGCCACAAGTCCAAAGTGCAGGTGCTGGCAGGACAGGTTTCTCGGGCGGCCCCTAGGGAGAATCTGTTCCTTGCCTCTCTTTCCTTGGGGTTCTTTAGCTTACAGACACTGACTCCAGTGTCTCCCTCTGTCTATACATGGATCTTCACATCTGCGTCTGTGTGTGTCTTCAACTGATTGGAAGGCCCCAATGCCTTGATGTAGAGGTCGGCTGTACGGGTACCTCAGGGAAAGCCAGATTTGTCTCATCTCAGTAAATGTTTTGAATCTGTTCCAACAAATGAACTCAAAACTCCAGAATTTATCATAAAGCAAGACCAAAATAATTTTGACCTGGAAAATGTTAAAGGGGCTTGTCCCTTTATCTTCTGCTCAGTCATGCTCTCACAAATTAATTCAGAGTGGCGCAGCTTCCTAGTATATCCACGAAAATAAGTTAACTATGAAAGTTAACCATGAAATGTACCATCAGGTAAGCAAGCAATTAGCAATGTTTAAAGGGGGAGGAATAGACAGCAACGAGCCTGCAACCTGTGTCCCAGGTGTACAGTGTGATCCATGATTCCTTTGTTGAATTAAAATCTGATGAATCTCAAACACATGGTAAGTAAAAAAAGAAGCCAGACAGAAGGCCACATATTGTATGATTCCATTTATGTGAAATGTCAAAAGGCAAATCCATAGAGATGATAAAGTAGATTAGTGGTTGACGGGCTGAGAGGATTGGAGGGTTGCGGGTGACAGCCTGAGGAGTGTGGAGTTTCTTTTTGGGGTAATGGGAATACTCGAAAATTGGCTAATGGATGCACGCTTCTTTGACTATATTGAAAGCCATTGAATTTAAATAAGTGAATTGTATGTGTATTGTGTGTGTATATCTTAAAGCTGTTTTTAAAAAATGTGACGACTACCCACCAGAATGTTTATAATTTAAAAGATTAACAATAACCATGTGAGAATATGAAGCAACTGGAATTCTCATACACTGTTAATGAGAATATAAATTAGAATGACCAACTTAGAAAACTGCTTGACGTTATCTACTAAAGGTAAGCATACTTTATATAACCCAGTAATTCCCAGGTGTATACCCAAAAGAAATGCATGCACCAACAAGCATGTGAAGAATGTGTATAGCAGACTATAATAGCCCCAAACGGAAACACTCCAAATGTTTATCAACTATTTAATTGATAAATAAATTACAGTTGAGTTTTACAATAGTATTTTATATAGCAAAGAGAATGAACTACAACTACACAGAGCAACATGGATGAATCCCGACAAATATATTTAATAAGACACAGAGAGCTCATACTGATTATTCCAGTTATAGACAGTTCAAAACCAAGCAAAATGGATCTGTGCTATGAGAAGGCACGATAGTGGTTATCCTTGCCAGGGGCGGTCGTGACCGAACGGAGCAGAGGGCATGAGTGGGGCATCCGGGCTGCCAGTAATTTTCTCTTGATCCATGTGCTTGATTACACAAGTGGTTCAGTTTGAGAAATTCATTTTGTTCTGTGCTTATGATGTATTCAATTTTCTCTATATATATATATAATTTTATAAACTTTGTTTTAAAAGACAAATGGTTGGGCCGGCCCCGTGGCCGAGTGGTTGTGTTCATGCACTCTGCTTCAGTGGCCCAGGGTTTCGCCAGTTCAAATCCTGGGCGGGGACATGGCACCGCTCATCAAGCCATGCTGAGGGGCGTCCCACATGCCACAACTGGAAGGACCCACAACTAAAAATATACAACTGTGTACCAGGGGGTTTTGGGGGGAAAAAAAGGAAAAATAAAATCTTTAAAGTAAATAAATAAAAAGACAAATGGTGGGTCCCACGCCATGATCCATTTGATGGAAGCACAGCTATACAATGTGCATGGACAAATGAATTTTTATCATTTTAAATGAGCCGTACGAGGTACACTCATACCCCCAATGTCACATTGCCTAAGACTTAAGCTCCCCAAATCAACATTTCGCCCATCCCAAAACACCTGTGATTTGAACTTAATTATTTTTTAAAGATTTTATTTTTCCTTTTTCTCCCCCAAAGCCCCCTGGTACATAGTTGTGTATATATATATATATATATATATATATATTTTAGCTGTGGGTCCTTCCAGTTGTGGCACGTGGTACGCCACCTCAGCATGGCTTGATGAGCGGTGCCATGTCCGCGCCCAGGATCTGAACCCGCAAAACCCTGGGCTGCTGAAGCGGAGTGTGTGAACTTAATCACTCGGCCACAGGGCCGGCCCCGAACTTGATTTTTAAGTTAAAAAGTGTTACAGCAGCAATAATATTTCAAGAATATTGCCTGCGTGCTAATAAAAGGTAAGTATTTATGCATAACATCCACACCAGGGGGCACTGTTGTATAAAACCAAATTCCCAATAAAAGCCTTTTAATGTATAGGTCAGGATTGATGTGGTTATAAACGTTCAAAGGGGGCTTTAGTGTTGCTTTTGTTTACAGAAAGCGTGTGTAAGAAATCTGTTTCCCAGAATAGCACAGGATCACTGCAGCTCAGCGACTCATTCCTTCGTAAGCAAGGTTGTGTTTATTCCATACCAAGGAGAGCTTCTAAAAGTTTAAATGGTTTTTGAATGTTTAACTTACAACTGTTTTCTTTTTTTTTGTAAAGATTTTATTTTTCCTTTTTCTCCCCAAAGCCCCCTGGTACATAGTTGTATATTTTTAGCTGTGGGTCCTTCTAGTTGTGGCATGTGGGACACTGCCTCAGCATGGTTTGATGAGCAGTGCCATGTCCACGCCCAGGATTTGAACCGGCAAAACCCTGGCCCACTGAAGCAGAGTGAGCGAACTTAACTACTCAGCCACGGGGCCAGCCCCTTCTTTTATTTCTTTAATTGCATTATAAAATGCAACTTTGTTTAGCCTTAAAATCAGGCTACCTCTGTAGATCAAGGCCGATGTCCCTTCCGTGTGCACACACAAGCAGTGAGATTGGGATACTCTACTCACTAAGACCTGCTCCTACCAAGTCACAAGTTTGCCAGGGGCTTCCTAAATGTCAGGTCAAATGAACACTTTCCAGTCTTTGTCTTGCTGGACTTCTCTGCTCATTTCTCCTCATTTCTTGAAGCTGTATGCCTGTGGCTCTCATGATACCCCTCACTCCATCCTCCTTGTTTCTGAGTGTCTTTTCTTTCCTGTCTCTCTGAGTGTCTTCTCCTTGGCCTGCCCCTTTAATGTCCGGGCCCCCTAGGACGTGTTCCTCACCATCTGGTTTTCCCATTCTGCATCTTCTCCCTGGAGTGACTGCATACGTTCTTCCTGCTTCAACTGTTTTATCAGCTCCCATGACTCAGATTCATATCTCCAGTCCCAGTTTCTCCCCAGAGCTTCTGTCTATTTCCAGCTTCCTGCTGAACATCTTCTGAACTTCCCCTTCTGAACATCCCATAGGCACTCAAACTCAATATATCCAAACATGAACTCATCAAATAGTCCCCAAACTTGTTTCTCCTGTATTCTGTCTTTGCATTGCTGGCCCCACCATCCACCTCGATGCCCCAGCCAGAAACAGAGAAGTCATCTTTGACTCATTGACCTTCTGCCTCCTCTGCATCTAATCGGTCCTCCCTTTGTCTCCCCTTCCTCCACGGCCCGAGTTCAGGTTCCATCATCTGCCTTTTCAAGATCTTGCGTCCAGCTTTGCACACACACACCCCGCCCCGATCCACAGCCTCTAAAGTGAGTCATTCAAAATAGAAATCTGACTGGCTCCCTTCACCACCCACCCCCTAACCATAGCCCCAAACCCTTAAATGGCTTTGCACTACCTACAGGACGAAGTCCACTCTCACAAGCATGGCCCCTTCTCCATCAGAAGCCCTCCTTGTCTGCTCCTTATGGTTCCAGCCTCGACACCCAAGACCCCTTTGCCTTGCATTTACCTTCTGGCAGCTCACAACCTGCTCACAGTTCCTAGACATACTGTGCTCTTTCTTTCTCTATATAGTTTCTTGTGCAGACCCCTCTGCCTGGAAAGCCTCTTCCTCCCCTCCTCTCTCTTCTCTTGTGACTCAACTCAGGTATCACCTCTTCCAGGAGCTCTTTCCTGATCCCTGTAAGCTGAGTTAGATACTCCACCCCTCCTCCTGCAACAACCCAGGCTGAGCCACTTCCTTTCCCCGGGGTGCTATTAGCTTGTTCTTATAGGTTTTCCACTAGCCTATGAGCATCTTGAGCTTGCACTGACAAATGTCTTACCTCTAGAGCCTAGCACAGAGTCTGGCACATGGTAGGGGTTCAAGAAATATTTCTTGAGTGAAGGAATGGAGAATGACTCCAGCTTGAATGGTTAGGTGGCTGGTGGGAACAACCACCCAAGCAATGAATCTTGCAGGAGGAGCAGGTTTTGACAAAAGTGAGGATAGAAGAGGAGAATGATGTGAGAGATGAGGACCTGGCTTTTAGATACCCTGAGAGATGCACACGCTGGTGCAGATGTCCAATTCTCAATTAGATGACCACATCTGAGCTCCAGAGAGAAGCCTGGGTCATTGGGTGTTAGGAGCATTTAATGGTGTCAGCTAAGACAAGGCTGACTTCAGGAGGTCTCACAAGGAAGTCTGCTCAGGGCTGGCGGGGGGGGGGGGGGGGGCAACCCCACCTTCTTCCAGGAACTAGAACATGCTGATCTGGGCCAGGTTCCACATGGCTCTGAATGGTGGAGAGTAAACAGACACTCCTCTGCTGAAGCATGCCCAGTGGCCATGGCTCCCCCAGTTCTGAGTGAGCCACCCTTCCTGGATTTGTGTATCAAAAGAATCAGGTTCGGGTCACCATTAACCCAGGCAGAGTGAGAACCATGCCCCTCGTACACATGCACAAGGAGATAACAATTAGGAACAAGCCTGGGCCTGCGCACAGAACACAAATGCCATCAGCTCCTTGACCACCCAGGTCCAACAGAGCCGATGGTTCAGAGAGGACCTTGCCTGTCCCCCAGGGGCTGGCTCCTTTATGACTCTTCTAGGAGTCCACTACCCATGCCAACCTTGGGCCAAAGGCCATGCTGGAGGAAATGCCCCAGAATTCCATCACACAGCAATGTGGCAGGAAACTCTGAGGTCCAAAGCAACTGTTTTATTAAGGGTTCTCAGACCACTTCTTGAATAGCACAATAAACAGCTGCAGGGGCTGCGTGGACCAAATGCCCATGGAGAGAAAGTAGGCAACCAGCAGAAGTTGTAGGCCCAAAGCTCCTTTCACAGCTGAAAGTACTGACTGAGTGCAGAGGTTTGATCCCTGTTGCTAGTTTACAAAGAAAACACTGCTTCTGGGTTATCCACTCAACTCTTCATGGCCTTCTTAGCTGACACTCACCCAGAATAAAGCCAGGGAGCAGCCATTTTGCATAATGTCACCCCATGTGCTGTGGGTATGGCTTCTCCAGGACTTTGGAACTGAAGGAGACAGAAGAGGACAGTGACTTTAGTGGCCACTTTTTCTGCCTCAAGACCTGGAGAAGCAGAGAAAGTCTGTTTGCAAGAGGAGAGAAGAGTGAAGCAGAAACAGAGAGGAACGGAGATGAAAGAAGGGAATCTTGATGGCTCTTCAGTCCCTGGTTCTTGTCCCACCTGCTTCTCAGCTCTCAGGCTCCATGACATACCCTTCTATCCTTATGACAATTTTCCCAAGTGAGTTTTGACTCAGCTAACTCCAATTCATTGAGAGTCCTAATTAATACTGGAATATACCACTAATTAGCTATATGCCCGTGAGTAATTTACTTAACCTTTTTGGGCATCATTTCCTCATCAATCAACTGAGGATAGTAAGATTCTTCAAAGGATCGAAGGAACTAAATTAGCTAATTTAGTGCGATTGAAAGTGCTAACGATAGTACCACCCACATGGCAGGCTCTTAACCGGTACTTTTCCATTTGCTCCTTCCCTAAGAGACCAAAGGTACCCCCTAAATGTCTAGAGAGAAGATTCTGGAATCATTCACATATTGGTGATGGGTGGCTGAAACCCAGAATTGAATGAAAAATCAATTCTTTGACCCCCTAAAAGAGGACTAGAGCATTCAGGGTCTCAAATGGAAGATATAGCATCTTTCTCTGGACTAGGTTCTTGGGTTTGCAGATCTAGACATTTTGTCTGATGAAGATTTTTCTTTGCCTACCAGGGATCCATTCCCTCATTCCTTCTTCCTAAAATTCCCTAGCTGCCCTACCCCCATGCTCCACCTGTTGGTGGAAGGGAATTGACTTCAGTCCTAGCTTCAGGGTGGGCCCTGGGGGATTAAAGCCAGAGAGCGCATTCCATTCTCCTGGGCACGGTCAGAGCTTGGAGGAAGCCCTGTGGCCAAAGAAGTGTAATTTAATGTGAATTTCCAGATTCTTCCCTGGAATGTTGGCTCAGAAATGCTCCCCGTCCCCCTGGATGTAAACATGGAACTATGTATCCCTCCTGGCTACTCACAGGCGCGAAAGGAATAAGCCTCGCAGAAGAGAGGCCTCAGCTGTTAACACTTTGGCCAGAGGGTTGAGAAAGGTGAAGGTCAAAGGTCAGGCCCTGGCTATTGATCAGGTCATCTTTCCAGAAGTTAACCCTTCCCGTTGTAGTTGTTAGCAACAGTAATCTTGAATTTCTGACCTTGTGTTAAAACCACGTCGGAGTCAACTCTGTTAATAACTGTTGGTTGCAGAAATAGTTGGATATTCTGAAGGCCCAGGACTGCCATGTTCACTTCAGGATAATTTTTTAAAAGTGAGAGAGATCAAGAGAAAGACGACCTGTATTCAAGCTGTTTGTTTTCTAAAAGAAACCATTATAAGGCAGCGTATTAGTTTTTGCTGCCTAACAAATTACCCCAAAATGTAGCAGCTTAAAATAATAAACATTTATTATGTCACACAATTTCTGAGGGCTGGGAATCCTGGAGTTGGCTTAGCTGGTTCTGGTGGAGATGCGAGCCAGCCGTCAGCTGGGGCTGCAGTCTCTGCAGACTTGATGGGGCTGAAGCCTCTGCAGCCAAGCTGCTTCACGTGGTTGTCGGCAGCCTCAGCTCCTCACCTATGGGCCTCTCCAGAGGGCTGCTTAACATGGTCGCTGGCTTCACCCAAAGCAAGTGATCGACGAAAGAAACAGAGCCCCCAGCCGTAATAACCTAGTAACCTTATAACCTAACCTTGGAAGTGACATGCCATCTCTTTTGCCATATTCTATTGGTCACACAGACCAACCCTGGCACAATATGAGAAGGGACTATTCAAAGATGTGGATACTGGGAGGCAGGGGTCATTGGAGGCCATCTTGGAGGATGACTACCCCAGCAGTACATTTCAAGATGTCCCTAGAGGCACAGGAGAATGGCTGTGCGTCTTCTAGAGGTCTGGCACCAAATCTGTACACAGGTCACTGCAGAGGAGAAATGTGCTTGATGTCTCCCAACTTATCCCTCTTATATTAAGTACTGAATAATTATGTTACATCACCTTTTTCTCCAAAACGTCAGGTAAATGTGATGCTCTCATAGCCCCATAGCACACATTGGGTATGTCCAGTGGTAAGCTTCCCCCAGTTTGAGAAGCAGGGCAGGGGGACCCGTCCCAGGACTGGCTAGATGGTCTGAGGAGGCCAAAATGACAAGTGTTTATAGGAATCAGCAGCTAAGGGGCCAGCCCAGCGGGGCAGTGGTTAAGTTCACACACTCCACTTTGGCGGCCGGGGGTTCACCCGTTCCGATCCTGGATGCAGACCTACGCACAGCTTGTCAAGCCATGCTGTGGCTGCGTCCCACATATAAAGCAGAGGGAGATGGGCACGGATGTTAGCTCAGCGCCAGTGTTCCTCAGCAAAAAGAGGAGGATTGGCAGCAGATGTTAGCTCAGGGCTAATCTTCCTCAAAAAAAAATAAAAATAATAAATAGTAATAAAATAGAGGAAGATGGACACAGATGTTAGCTCAGGGCTAATCTTCCTTAAAAAAAAAAAAAAAAGCAGCAGCTAAATTAAAAGCCTGCCTGAAGCAGCTTGTGAGCACATGGTGTGCGCACATGCTCACACGTGCACCTGTGCACGCTTGCACACACACACACACCGGAAACAACCCAATGTCCATCAGTGACAGCTGGTTAAGTAAATGGTGGCATGTGTGACCAGACATTGAGATGGGATTCTTTCTGTCTCTGTTTTAACTGAGACCCCAAAGGCTGAGAGTACCCGATAGATGCTTAGAGCCTCTGCATCCCAAGAGAAGGGCTGGACCACATATGCAGAGCGTGCTAAGATATGAAACCAGCTTTGCTGGCATTAATCCTCATGCCATCCAGCCTATAAAAGGACAGAGGGCTGAAGAGCTGTTGGAGTGCTGAGGCCTCCCCTCCCCACCACGCCCCTCAGGGGAAGGGAACTTCTCTTCCCCCTCACCTAGAGCTTTCTGAGAGGAGGCTCAGGGGACGACTAGAGGACTTCCATGTGCCCCTGGACCGTGGGGGACAGAGAGGACAGCGTCTGACACCTGCCTGAGAAGTGTAGAGGCAGGGAGTGTGGACAGGCTGGCCTGGGCTGCACTGGGAGTAGCTGCCCTCCCGCTGACCAGTGCTGGGTAGCTAACATTCAGACAGAACACCACCTGCATTTGAATGTCTAGCAGGATCGAAACCAGAATATTAACAGTGACTGTCTCTGCAGACGGGAGAAGAATTAGGCGTTGAGAGAGAGGAAAGTAACTCCCTAATGCTTTAGTCCAAATACTTCTATATTGCCCCAAATAAATATGCTCGTATGTTGCCAAAAAAAGAGGAAAATAAAGGAATTAAAAAAGGCATATAATAAACACATAACAATAAATTGTTTGCTCTCATTGTTTCCAGCAATTTCAGGTTTTCATTAAGTTTGAAATTTTTACAATAAGCACATTTTATGTTTAGAAGCAGAAAAATATCCAAAGACAGCATTTAATAAAATAAATAAATAAATAAAATGGAAGCTACCAGAAGGAGCACTTTTGCTTCCCTCTTCCCCTCCTCTTTCATTTAAACACGGAAATCTGGCCGGGGCAGGCTGCAGCCCTCCGCAGCAGGAGAGCCCCGCGCGCACTAGTGGAGCGCTTCTTTCCTCTGGTTGCCCACACCAAGAGGGGCCTTCCAGCCGGGACTGGGAGCAGGTCGGTGCTCAAGACCAGTGACCAGTGGACACGCTAGCACCCTGAGAGTTCTGCGTGTCCCTGGCTAGGACTCTGCCACCTGCTCAGACCTCAGTGCTCACTGCACTCTCCCTGTCTGAGCCTGCTTCCTTGCACTCAAGCTCCCTATCCCTTCCGCCTCGTCCGCAGTCCACTGATCTTCCCTGGGGATTAACTTCCCAATGTGGAAACTGAGGCACACTGAGAAAAGGGAGTTACCCAGGTCAAGCTGGGGGTTAAAGGCAGGGCCAGGGTTGAGACCCAGTTTTCCTAGCAGATGGTACTGTGTTCGTTCCATGTGGGTGGTGGGGAGCAAGGGGACTTTTTCTTCCTTCACCGTCCTCCAACCAGCAACACATCTATTTGCTCTTCAGCCAGTAAATGGAGTTGGCAGGGGTTTTTTGTGTTTTGTTTTTCTACAGCACGGTATTCTTAGGAGAAATGAAGAGAGCAGTCTACTTACTGTCTTACCTACTTCCATAGGTAACCTCAGCTTCACTAGATGTGGAAACTGGAGGCTCTGTGACACTGCAGCTATCTTCCTCCACCGCGCCTCCTCCTTAGTCTACCCTTAGCTGGGAGTTCCTGGGGAAACAGTCCTGGGGCAGTAAATCTGATGGTAGAGCTCTACAGCCCAGAGCCCCCAGAGGTCAGAGCTTGAGCCATCCACGCAGGTTCCAGGGCAGCCAGCGGCCAGCAGAACCTCTCCCCTCTGTTCCACGCCCCTTCCTGTTGGCACCTGGCCACGCCCTTCTATCTCCAAGGACGGACTGGGAGTAATGGGTTGCCCCAGAGTCAACGTGTCCTTGACGTGTGGCCAGACACTATAATAGCCTTCTGAGTGAAACAAGGAAACTGCAAAGTTCAAGTGGGCGTTTAGTACCGAGCTTTGGCTCACACGCTCAGTGATCAAGTAGCAGTGGCGTCATCAAAGACCATTAATTTCATCTCCACCTTCCTGAGGAAAAGATGTCCGGGAGTTTTTCAATAGACAGGCAGCTTGCCAGCAGGTGTTAGGAGCGGGCTGGGAGTTTTAAGCAGACAGCTGCCAAGACTGGAAGGAGCCAGCTGACGCTGTGGAGTGAGAGATACCTAAGGGGAAGGGTCTCTGAGTCTCTGCTGGTTCAGCTGGAACTTATGTGCTTCTATTTGGCTATCCAGCGTGTTAGCGATGGGGGTGGGGATTGTTACCGTGACCTTCTTTTGCTTTAGGTCGCCTTGGCCTCCACCCATTCTTCGCCCACATCTCCATCCTGTTCTAAGTCGACCCTGGATCAACTTTCATGGGCAACAGACATGAGCAACAAAGGACTTGGTGTCTTTTGAAAAAGACGTTGAAACGGAACTTAACCTATGTTGTGTTATAGGTTGTCAGAACCTCCCCTTTGCTGGAGGCTGTTCTGGATTCTTAACCTTTCTGTGTGCCATGAATTCACTCCTTTGGCAGCTGGGGAAGCCTATGGACCACTTCTCAGAATGCTGTTTCTGACGCATAAAGCATAAACACAAAACAGTCATGTCAGACTCCCAAGCCATGTCTAGGTGTGTCCAAAATAATGTTTTTCCGACTTAGACCTGGGGCTCTTCCAGTCACTGATGTGGATTTCCCCAGAAGAGCAATGCTTGTCCCTGCCTCCCTCTAGCTCTAAAAAGGGTCCATCTGAACCAAGGTCCACCAGTGGGCCTGCTGTCAGGGAACTCTCAAATGCCACCAGCGCACAGCGGGCAGCGGAGCCTCACTGGCCTTGCCTGTCTGTTCTTCAAGGGCTCTGGCCTGTTGCACCCCAGGTGTTTCAAAATGTCATTTGGCAAAGATTTAATAATGCCTTCCCCCATCACAGGCCCTACTAAAGCTGGAGAAAAGGATCCAACCTGAAACGTCTCCCCACCAAGGCCAGACACTTGCTGGTGTTTGTTGTCTCTGTAGCCTGTGAACAGTCACCAGAGATCCTCTTTGACCGGACCCAGGGGACAGAAAGGTCACACTGCCTCCTGTGCACAGAGCTCCGAGGCTGAACAAAGGCTCACCCACAAAAGGCAGATGTCCACTTCCGCTTTCTTCCTTAAAGCCTGTCCATCAGACAGGCCTCTTTCTGGATGGCTCATCTGGGCACACCCTACGCTCTTGTCACCCTGCTCCAGTCCACTGAGGGAATCAAGAGAGCCTCCGGTATTTCATTCATTCATGTACTCACCCTTTCACCAAAAGCTTGTTGAATATATGGGTATGCGTGTGACCTGGCACAGTTGTTGGACTAATTTCTTCTTTAAGATGGTCTTCTTTTTTCTGAGGAAGACTGGCCCTGAGCTAACATCCGTGCCCATCCTCCTCTACTTTATATGTGGGACACCTGCCACAGCATGGCATGCCAAGCAGTGCCATGTCTGCACCCGGGATCCGAATCACAAACCCCGGGCCGCCAAAGCGGAACGTGCACACTTAACTGCTGCACCACCTGGCCCCTAAGATGGTCTTAAAGCCACATTCTTGTGATGCTTTTTATTTTTTTTAGAAAGACTTTTTAAAAGAAGGTAGCTTGTATCAGAAAGCAATTTATATTTAAGTCTATGGATTATGGTTGGTGGTTATAAATACAAAACAGAGCATTAGTTCTGATCTGAAGGACTAAAGTGTGGAGGTCTATCCTCTCTCCACTGGTAGCCAGGGCCCTCTGGATGGCCACGGGACAGTCCCCTCTATTCTCTCAGTACCGTCCTATGTAAACCCTCGGCTCCAGGAGCTCTGGTCTGGCTTGGTCTTATACCACCTCCTCAGCAGGAAGTGTGGCCCTGCTCCCGCCTTGAGGATCTTCGGTCCTTCAAAGCCCAGGCGGCGCCTCTCCTGCCCGCGGGGAGGTGGATGCTCTCGCCTTTGTATGGACCTACTGCGGTCTGTGCTTTCATCTGATGAGGGTCATGCGAGCTTTATGACCTCTCTTGCGTTTTTGTCTCGTCTGCCTTTAACGTGACTGTTATTTATGACTCAGCCATGCCAAGGTCTTCTCTCCAAGTTCTGTAGGCGCTTATTCAGAATATTTCTAACATCTGAACCTTATTTCTAGTTAGCCCAAGCCCTTTGCACTTCATCCCTGAATGTAAGCATTTAGCGTCCAGAGCCTACTTTATGCCAGGCCTTGTTCTTTTTCTCAGTTTTTTTGGAAATATAATTGATAAAGAAAATTGTCAGATATTTGAAGTATACAACACGATGATCTGATGTACCTATACGTTGTGAAAGGATTCCTACCACTGAGTTAATTAGCTTATCTATCACCTCATATATTTACCTTCTTCTTTGTGTGTGGGAAGAACACTTAAGTTCTACTCTCTTAGCACATCTCAGATATACAACACGCTGTTATCAACTATAGTCACCATGTCACCCATTAGGTCCTCAGGCCTTCTTCATGTACAGCTGAAAGCCTCTCCCTATTTCCCCCACCCCCAGGCCCTGGCAACCACCATTCCACTCTCTGTTTCTATGAATTTGACGTTTTTTTTTTTTTAATTCCACATATAAGTGATACCATGCAGTATTTGCTCTTTTCTGTCTGGCTTATTTCACTTAGCATAATGCCCTCCGGCTTCATCCATGATGTCACTAATGGCAAGATGTTCTTCTCTTTTGTGGCTGAATAATATTCCATTCTATATATATATATCTATATATATATATATATACACCATTTTCTTTCTCCTTTCATCCACTGACAGACACTTGGCTTGCTCTGATACCACGGCTGCTGTGAATAATGCTGCAATGAACATGGGAGTACAGATATCCTTTGGAGACAGTGATTTCATTTCCTTTGCATATATACCCAGAAGTAGGATTGCTGGATCCTAGGATAGTTCTATTTTTAATTTCTTCAGGAAACTCCATACTGTTTTCCATAGTGGATGTACCAATTTACATTCTCACTAACAGTGTATAAGGGTTCCCTTTTCTCCATATCCTGGCCAGTATTTATTATCTCTTGTCTTTTTGATAACAGCCACCCTGATAGCTATGAGCTGGTGTCTCACTGTGGTTTGGATTTGCGTTTCGCTGATGATTAGCGATGTTGAGCACCTTTTCCGTGTACTTGTTGGCCGTTTATATGTCTTCTTTGGAAAAATGTCTGTTCAGTTCCTTTGCCCATTTTTTAATTGGGTTATTTGTTTTTTTGCTATTGAGTTGTATGACTTCCTTGTATATTTCGGGTATTAACCCCTTGTCAGACATGTGGTTTGCAAATATTTTCTCCTGTTCCATAAGTTGCCTTTTCATTTTGTTTATGATTTCCTTTCCTCTGTGGAAACTTTTTAGTTTAATGTAGTCCCACTTTTAGTTTTGCTTTTGTTGCCTTTGCTTTTGGTGTCAAATCCAAAAAATCATTGCCAAGACCAATGTCAAAGAGCTTACCCCTCTGTTTTCTTCTAGGACTTTTATGGTTCCAGGTCTAGTCTTTTATCCACTTTGAGTTGACTTTTGTATATGGTGTAAAATAGTAGTCCAATTTCATTCTTTTGCATGTGGCTGTCTAATTTTCCAACACCATTTGTTGAAGAGACTCTCCTTTCCCCACGGTAGATTCTTGGGTCTTTTGTCAAAAATTAATTGACCTTATATGTGTGGGTTTATTTCCAGGCTCTCTTTTGTTCCATTGATCTGTATGTCTGTTTTTATGTCAGTACCATACTATTTGGATTATTATCCCTTTGTAATATCGTTGGAAATCAGAAAGTGTGATGCCTCCAGCTTTGTTCCTCCTCAAGATTGCTTTGGCTATTTTGGGATCTTCTATTGTTCCGTACAAATTTTAGGATTTTTTTTTTCTGTGAAGAATGCCGCTGGAATTTCAATAGGGATTGCACCGAATCTATAGTTGGCTTTGGGCAGCCCATTTAAAAACTGCTTCTTCGTTTGCTGTAGTCCTGTGGGACTCGTGCGTGCAAGCCCCCTTGGCTATCAGAGCTAGGTGATTTGGGGCCTGTCCTTATGGTGGACCTGTCCTTACGGTGGCAGCCATAAAAGCTGGGGTGCTAGCTGTGTGGACAAGCTCCTTCCAGGGAGATACTGATGACTTTATTTTATTGTCAGAGCAAGTTGGAGGGAGAAGGCTGGAAAAGTGCCCACCAGCGTCCCCAGACTCTGGGAAGGATGGCAGCCAGCCCCTCCATGCACACGAAATTAGAAGCCAGAGCCTCAGATGGCAGCTTGAAAGGATGCATCAAACTTCTTTCAGGGAAAGGCTGGGAGATGGGCGTTATTGCCTGCTCCCTCTGTGCTGAGCCCTGGCGGGATAGCCGCGGCAGTTGAGAACTGTTTCTTTGTTTGCTGTAGTCCTGTGGGTCTTGCGGACATGAGCCCCATTGGCTTTCAGAACTAGGTGTTTTGGGGGCCCATCCTTCAGGTGAGAGTCTTAAAAGTTGGGGTGCTAGATATATGGTGCAAACCCTTTGCTCCTCACAGTTAGTGAAATAACCCCCTTTTAAAAATGAGGAATAGGTTATAATCACCAAGAGAAAAAAATAACAAATGTTGGAGAGGGTGTGGAGAAAAGGGGACCCTCACATACTGCTGGTGGGAATGCAAACTGGTGCAGCCACTATGGAAAACAGTGTGGAGATTCCTCAAAAACTAAAAATAGAACTGCCATATGACCCAGCTATCGCACTACTGGGTATGTATCCAAAGAACTTGAAATCCGCAATTCAAAGAAACTCGTGCACCCGTATGTTCCTTGCAGTATTATTCACAATAGCCAAGATGTGGAAGCAACCTAAGTGCCCATTGACTGATGAATGGATAAAGAAGATGTGGTGTATATATATACCAGTGGAATACTACTCAGCCATAAAAAAGGACAAAATTGTCCCATTTGCAACATGGATGGACCTTGAGGGTATTACATTAAGTGAAAAAAGCCAGACAGAGAAAGACAAACACCATATGATTTCACTCATGTGTGGAAGATAAACAAACAGATAGACAAAGGGAACAATTTAGTGGTTACCAGAGAGGAAGAGGGATGGGCACAAAGGGTGAAGAGGTGTACTTATATGGTGACTGGACAATATAATATACAACTGAAATTTCACAATGTTGTAAACGATCATGACCTCAATAAAAAAAAAAATGAGAAATAGAAAACCAGGTTGTGGAAGTGAATTGTTCAAGGTCACATAACTTGCCAGCTGTCATGTTCCTTCCTTCCAACCTAGGACCTCCGTTAGGAAAAAATTAACTATATGTGTGTATTTTAGAAGGCAAGACAAATTGACTATCAAGTTCCTACTCTGGCTTACACCCAGAAAACAAATACACCCAGATGGTTTATGTAGTAAAGACCCAGGGGCTGTGGCAGGGGTCAGGGAGACCCAACCGTCACACTTTCAAGCAAACAGAAGCCTGAAATTGCAAAATAGAAGCTCAGACGTTTTGGTGGTTTAAAAGAAAAAAGTCCCACATACCGTGAGCAAAAAGTCTGATTTTTTTTTTAGGATTTGTTTACTGACAGCCAGGGCAGCAATTAGTCATTTATTTATTCTTTCATTCATTCATCCATTCAGCAAATGTTCCCTAAACATGCCTTACGGAGCTCCCTTCAGTGATGGAGACAGAAATGTAAAAGGTACGTAAAACCTGTGTGAGACAGAATGAACTAACCGCGAGAGGCACCGGGACAGAATTAGGAGAGCCTCCAAAAGGAGTGCTAACGACAGGCTCTCCCTGGGCCCTCACTGTGTTCCAGGCATCGTCTAAGTGCTTTACCTGTTTTAATTTATTTAATCTTCACAAAAACCCTATGAGGTGAGCAGTAGTATTCTCCCCAAATTTAGATTAGAAAACTCAGGCACAGAATGGTTTGCCAAAGATGACAAAACTAACAAGGGGATTCCAGCCGGCTGGCTGCCCAGCCTGCGTCTTTCATCATCTCACTTCGCTGTTCAGAAGAGAATGCAGCTGATGAGGTAAGTTCTAACTGAGGGCATCGAGCAAGGCTTCATGCAAGAGACTGCATTTGAGTTAAGCCCTGAGGATGAAGGAAAAGAGTATTTCAGCTTGGGAGAGTAGACACAGAGATGCAACAAAAAAATGTTCTGGGGATAAGCGCCTGGCATAGCAGGAATCGGGGTGGACAATATTGGGGTGGGGTGAGCTCTCTGATAAGTTGTTTGCATGTTATCCTGGAGGCACTGGGAAGTTAAAGAATTTTTCTGAGCAGGGGAGGACTGTGTTCTAACGGCTTCTATCTATCTCTTCAATCAATATTTAGGGCCGGCCCCGTGGCCGAGCGGTTAAGTTTGTGCCCTCCGCTTCACCGGCCCAGGGTTTCGCCAGTTTGGATCCTGGGCGCGGACATGGCACCGCTCATCAGGCCATGCTGAGGCGGCGTCCCACATGTCACAACCAGAAGGACCCACAACTAAAAGTACACAACTATGTACCGGGAGACTTTGGGAGAAAAAGGAAAAATAAAACCTTAAAAAAAACCCCAATATTTATTTAGCATCTAATTAAACACCTGTTTAAACACCTAATTTAACACCTGTTAAATATTTAATGAACACCTGCTATTGGATGCTGGTAGAGGGGAATCGTTTTCACTATCAAAGTACAACTGAATTGAAGACACAAGAAATAACACTTTAAAATTGTAGACAAGTTTAAAAAAATGAAACAAGAGATGTTCTAAGGTAGTACGTGATGAATTCTTTAACAAACCCTTTTACGGAATTTTGCACATTTCAGGGTGGATTAGTGAACGCCTTGGCTCGGGTTGCGGGTCTGCCAGGGCAGAGCGGGCGAGGCTGTTGGGGCGGTTTGTGGAGGGAGCCGTAAGGAACGGTGCCCCACACACAGCTGGTCCGTGGGCTACCAAACACAGGGACAAATGGCTGATGCTGCAACTGCTGCCCCCACGCCACCTTCCGAATCCCCATCATGGCCCAGGGAGAGGAGAATTCCTGTAATCAGAGCACGGGAGGGAGGAACTGACGATGGCAGGGGCCTGGGTGTCCAGATCTAAGCTGTCCCAGGCTGCTTTTGTGGTCCCACAATTCAGAGTGAGAAAATTCCAAGGCCTCCCCCTAGACCACATCCTAAAGGAACAGGTATCGTTCGGGAAAATGGTCGAACATATGGAAATGGGCAAAAGAGACGGCCAGGTTTCCTTGCAGTGGGATGCTTATCATTGCCTCCTGGAACCCCTGCGATTTTCTGATTCACGGGGTTGTGCAGTTTGACTGATTTCACATTGATGTGGCTATTTTCCGGCCCTGTGGGAGTTAAAGTGTACAAAATTGACAGTAATGCAAATGGCTCTTGTCCACAGCAACAGAAAGGAATTTGATTTCTCCCCTGCAGAAAAGATAACCCCAAACATTATATTTTATTGCACTAGGATATTAATCAGTTTTGAATGTATTACCAAAACCATTTTATCTTTCTTCATTGTCTCTCTGTTCCTAACATTGTCCTTTGAAACAATCTTAATATGTTACTGGTGCCCTGAGTAATTAATAGGCTGAATAAAATCCTTGACCTGTATTCATTTTATATTTGCCTGAAAGTTGTATTTTTACATCTTTGAAAATCATACTTTAACACTGTTAATTCCTGCAGGTTTTCCAGCATCTAGGTTAATTGGAAGAAAGGAAATGCCACAATTTCCATTAGTGGACCAAAAGTAGTTTCCAGAAATTCTAATCTGGTCTTGTTGGCAACACTTGGAGGGTTCTAAATGGAGTTTTACACAGATGCTTCATGAGAAATTAGAAAAGAAAGGGAAAAAACATTTACTATGTATATTGCCAACGACCATGCTAGGTGACTTACATATTATCTCACTTCCTCCTCAAGAAACCTTGGAAATAGGTATTATTGTCCTAATTTTTCAGGTGAATAAGCAGGAAGTATTGGAGTGGGTGTGGTAATACCCAGATCAAGTCATATAAGTGGAAAATTACAGTAATGGTCTGTGAAGCACAGTGGTTAAAAGGATGCATTGCAAGTACAGGTGTAAAATTCCATAAAGATGTGAGTGAAAGGACCGCCAGCCAGACTAAAGGCATAAACAAGAAAGACGGGGCCAGTGCTGGGCCGGTGCTGCCCTCACACAGGCACAGCTTGAAGGCTCCTTAGGCGGCCTGCTTCCGTAGCCCTCACTTAACCACAGAGCCACCCACACGCCCGCCCCTGCCTCGCCTGCCTTCCTGGGCAGGAAGGAGGGAATTTAGGGTCCAGTGCAGTGCCTGCCTTCCTACATCAAGACCTAAGGATGTGACTCCCACAGGGATGTGCACTGCGCAAGGCGGCCCCCGAGCAGAAGCTCATGGAAATGAAGTAGCCTCTTGTCAACAGAGTGGCCTCCTGCACTGTATCTGTGACATTTACTCTCTCAACTGCAAGATCTGATGCCAAATGGCATAATTCTAACATTTAAAAGCTGGATTATTATATTTTTCTCTATTCTTGCCTCTATATTTCATATAAAACAAGTTTATTGTTAAGGGAAATCTGGAGAGAAGGAGGTTTAAATTGTTTGTTCTCATTTGACCCCTTCTCTAACACGAGAGAGACAGACGGGAAGGGAAGGTGGGAGCGGGGCCAGGCGTTCTTAACCCGCTGGGCAGCTCGTGCTGCCCCTGGGGCGTTCAGACCCCAGACGTGGGCTCTTCTCCTCAGTGTCCAGCCCCCTGGCCAATAGCCCTTTTGTCTTCTACTTGATAGATACCTCCTCCTGGACACCATCTCTTGGAAATGCAGGACAGCGCGTGGAGAGGCTACACATAGATCTGCTGGTTTAGACCACAAAAGGCTCTTCAGGCCTCGTCTCCTCCGCCAGCTCCGAGTCCTGACTGCAGTTCTCACTCTGCCCTACCCCCGCACCTTCCACGCCTCTCTGTGCTTGCATGCTTTGTTTGACATTCTCAGAAACATATCCGCCATCGAACACACACACGCACACTGCCCAGCCCGCTGCCTTACGGGTTCTGCAACTTACTCACAAGCATCTGTTGGTAATAAGGCAGAGCCCGGGCCTGCCTCCTTCTGCCTGCTGCTGCCACAGCCCCCCTGCCTCTGAAAGCTGCCGCTGTAACGGGGCGGGCATACGGGGCAGCCCGCCTGCTTCTACGGCCTCATCACCTTCCAGCACATCCGCCCCAGGAGTGAAGGAGTGGGCGCCTGGGCACGGCTCTCGGAAGCTGCTCTTCGCTCCCTCCCGGGGCACCTGCGTCCTGAACAGCAGAGCGCTCTGTGCCGGCTGCAGTCAGGACCCACTGATGTTTAAACAGGTTTTGCCAGGCCCTGCTGAAAAGGAGCATCTCTGAGGGCCTCCAGGTCTCCACAGACGGAGCCCGCGAGCAGCGTGGGTGGCTGAGGGGACTGAACCGCAGCAGGGACCGTGCCTGCCCACGGGCTGTCCCTGGAGCTCGTCTCAGGCCTCTCTTTTCCCCTCACCGTTACTGAGGAGCCCCAGGTCATTCGGACACGGTCCTGGAGCCTCAGGAGCTCTTCCTTCTCCCTCAGCTCCATCCGCGAGTCCAGGGTGAACGGTTTTCCTGACGTCTCACCTGGCCCCCAGGTCTCCCCCTCGTCCGGGAGTCTGTTCTGACAAGCTTGGGCTGACACTCCTCTGTATTCGGTTTGCCAAAATTTTGTTGAGGATTTTTGCATCTATGTTCATCAGTGATATCGGCCTGTAGTTCTCCTTCTTTGTGTTGTCCTTGTCAGGTTTGGGGATCAGAGTGATGTTGGCTTCATAGAATGTGTTAGGGAGTCCTCCATCCTTCTCAATTTTCTGGAACAGTTTGAGGAGAATAGGTATTAAGTCTTCTTTGAATGTTTGGTAGAATTCTCCAGAGAAGCCGTCTGGTCCTGGACTCTTATTTTTGGGGAGGTTTTTGATTACCGTTTCTATTTCCTTACTTGTGATTGGCCTATTCAGATTCTCCATTTCTTCCTGATTCACTTTGGGGACATTGTAGGAGTCTAGGAATTTGTCCATTTCTTCCAGGTTGTTCAATTTGTTGGCATATAGTTTTTCGTAGTATTCTCTTATGATCTCTTGTATTTCATTGGTATCTGTTGTGATTTCTCCTCTGGGGCTGACACCCCTCTGACGGGCGCGTGTCTGCGCGCTGCGCGGTCCGCCGACTCCTGCGCCTCCTGCCCACGGACGGCACGGCGGCTGGTCTGGAACGTCTCGCTCTTTACGAATCTCGTTCTTCTGACCCACCTGACCCCCAGGGGTCACACTTCCTTTCTGGAACTCCGAGTTGTTCCACTGACCTTTCCAGAGGCCTTGTCATGAGGTTTCTGACGTTTCTACCTTTAGTTCTGGGCTCCGAGAGGGAATGAGAATGGGACCAAATGCCACAGCCTTTCTGTCCTGCGGAGGCTGAAGGCACACTGTGCGGAAGGGCAGGGGTGGCGCAGAGGGGGTTGCCCTGAGAGAGGACGAAGCCAGGCAGAGAGGAAAAAAGGCCGGGGAACGGTCCTCCTGGGGGCAGGAGAAGAGGCTCACAAGGAAGGGCACTGCTGACTGTTAGGAGGATGGTGGGGCCTGAAGGCAGCCTGGAAAAGTTAAGGGAGGAGCCAGTGGCTGGCAAGTGACAACCCTAAGTGCAACCTTTTCTCCCAATATTCTGTCAGGAAAGGAAGGAAAGAGATGGCGCCAACAGGCAAAGGGCATATACTAGAGCGCGCTGGTTTTGGTTGATTATGGGTTTGTTTTTTTTTTTCCTTCTTCTCTTTTCTGTACATGACATCCTCATAACTTATTTATTTCATTTTGTAACTGGAAGTTTGTACCTTTTGATTTCCTTTACCCATTTTGCCTACCCTCCACCAGCTGCCTGAGGCAGACGTCAATCTGCCATGTATCCAGGAGTTCAGTTATTTTTAGATTCTAGAGGGAAGTGAGATCACACGGTATTTGTCTTTCTGTCTGACTTATTTCACTTAACAGACTGCCCTCAAGGTCCATCCGTGTTGTTGCAAATGGCAGGATTTCCTTCTTTTTTATGGCTGAATAATATTCCATTGTGTACCTGGTTGTGCTTGTTTTTGCCTAGAGGAACATGTTGGTATACAGAGAGGAGGGCCCTTAGAGAAAGCAGGAGACCGAAAGACAAAGGAGGTAATTGACAAGGCCAAGTCCCAGGGAAGGAGAAGCCTTGGAAGGTCTTCCTAAAAGTGGGAGCGCTTGTATTCGCTGAAGCAGGGTGTGGGCCCCCGGTGCAAAGTCTGACAGGGTCTGACAGAGCCAGGTTGGAGCCTTTGGCTCAGCCTAAAGGTGGCGTCTCCTAAACTATCTCAAATCTGAATCTTGGCATCTTATCCGTGCTCGGACCTGGAGCCCAAAGCAACATTGTGAGAAGGATGTAGGCCCCTGAGGAAAAGAAAAGAGGGTAAGTGTGGCTGGCTTGCCCAGTCTCGGTAGGCTTTGAGCCAATTCACTCATGCAGCCTCCTGGAAACAGGAAATGGAGGGAGAGAAAACACCACCCCCACCCCCAACCACATGATGGCCAAACCCACAGAACAGGTTTTGAGTCAATTTTTCTTTCAGTCACCTATAAGGAAGCATTAGATGGAAAGCAAGAACAAGATGCCCAGCCTCTAAAATAGATCCCTTCTAACTGCCCTCCCACGGCATGGAGGCAAACCAGGAGTAGAAGAAAGCCTCCAGCCCAAGGCCAGGATTTAGTGCACCCTGATGGGACTCCTGAGCAAACGCAGACCAGAGCTTCCTAACCAGTGTGACAAGTCATCGATCTCCTCAGTCCTGGGAATGAGTGGGGTCTGGGGTCCAGTGCCTCTGCATGGGTGCTAAGAGCCTACAACCATGCCAGGCTGTCCTAACATAAAAATGCACTCTAATTAAAAAATGCACTCTAATTAAAAAAATTTTTATTAACATAAAAAATGCAGCTGCTGAATGAATGCCTACCTGAATGCGTTCGTCACAATGTATATATCTACATCTAGCATGTTAATCCTGTCAAGAGCATAAAAAAACACTCTAAATATCTCTTGAATGGGTGACTAATGTTTTTACTGTGCATTGGAAAAAATATATAATTAGCAAGCTAAACTCATGTTTTCACAAAAATTACTGGTTAGGACAAGTCTAAGTAAAAAAAGAATTGATTTAAAGTTGATTTCAGGAAAAATGTAAGTGAAATAACATGCCAAGCAGATAGGGTTGTCATCAGACCCAGAGACACTGTCTCCCCCGTAGCCTGCATCACCCAGCAATGGAGCCTGTGTCGCCGTTCTGTCTGGGTTGGGGGACAAGAAGGAAACTGAATGAGTGTCAGCGCAGGGTGTATATTTTGCACAGGTGTCTCCTCCAACCTCGTACCAGCCCTCGGAATATTCTCTCTTCAGAAGTATTATCAACCTGAGAAAAGCTCTGGAACTTGTTCCAGATCAATCAGCCGTCAGTGGCAGAGGCAGGATTCAAACACAGCTCTGGCTGACTTCACAGCCTGGCTCCTCTCGAGCCGCCCGGCAGGGGAGCGGGAGTCAGTGTGCACAAGCGTCCTGCTGGGGGAGGGGCTCCGGGAGACTCCGTGGGGGGTTCTCTGTGTCCGTGAAGCTGGCGGTGTGGTGGTGAGCCACTGGAGGAATTTGAGAAGAAGTCACCCTGACTGAAGCTTTCATCCTGATCTGATAGACATTAAGAGAAATAAAGCCCTGGGAAAGGAAGACACTCCGAGTTGGTGTGCAACCACCCAGGGCCCCTCCTGCTGGGGATCAACACCTATGGATCCATCCACTGCAAGATGCTTTTACACTTCTCCCCATATTGGACGGGAGGCTCAAGTTGTCACAATTCCCCTCTCCCACAGGGCCCTCTAGCCCCTTGTTACTTGAAGTGTCACCCGTGGACCAGCAGTAGGGTGACCAACCATCTTGGTTTGCCTGGGGGTCAGGGTTTCACCAGGGACACCATTCTGTCCTTTTCGGGTTTCTTTAGCCTCCTCATAATATCTTACTCCCATTTCTATCAGAAATCATCTCATCATATTTTAATTTAACTCACAATTTATTGAATGTCTGCTATGTGCCTGGCACCATGCGAGATTCTGGAAGTATAGAGATGAACGACATAGCTGTGGCCACTCTGATGGAGTTCAGGGCCTACTGGAAGTGCTAGTCCGTTCAACATGCCCCGCCCTGGAGCAGTGGTCCTCAAAGTGTGGTCTGGGGGCCTCCGGGAAGGGAGGAGGAGTCCGTGAGACACTTTGGGCTGTGTGTGAAGCCCAACTATGTTCTTCTATTGATTATAACATAGCCTCCTCTCATGATCTGCAGCAGTTCTGTTCTGCACATTGGCTGTGCACTCTGCATTAGCGAATACTGAACTATCGCTCCTAAGGGAAATGCAGAGTTCTGTTCCTACAAGTCTCTGGTCACAACGTTTTTGTCAACTGGTCCATATAAAACCTTGTTTTGTGTGTGTGTCTGTTTAAAAACACCTTAACGCAAGAGGATGGGAGGTTTGTAGGCCATCTCCCACTCACCTTCCTGTCTTCGCTGGGAGGGCATCATGACATGATTTCTATTGCCCTTCCAGGTTCTGATGAGGTAAGTGGCATTCTGCTCCAGTCCCCTCAAAACAGAGCCTCAGAATATTGAACCACTCAGCTGCAGCCTAGAATGTGTTCCTCGTCAACGGGTGTCCCTCAACTCAGGTTGCAGTCAACTGGCCCTTTTTGCTTTTGTGCTATCCTTTTTGGTATGTGGGACAAGGACCAGCAGAGCGGGTGTCCTACAAGTGGCTTGTTGTGTATTTACTCTTCCACCAGTTAGGCCTCATCCTTGGCCTGGTGTGTGCTTGACAAATACAAGAGGCCAAAGGGCAGATGTTGGATGGGTGCGCTGCCCATGTATTCTGCTCATGGCTGGGCCATCTGACCCCCGCCCGCCAGCCTGAAACCCAGTGAGGAGAACATTCTTCAAGTTTTAGCCCTCACAGCTGAGTTTTAGTGACAGAGAATAAAAAGGGAGAGAGAGAAAAGGACTTTTTTCAGAGTTTTTAGTTAAGCGAAGAGATCACTGGATGTGAGGAAATGGATGCGAATGAAGAGTGGAGATTTAACTAAATTATGTTGATGAGGGCTACCCCTCATCCTATTTGAGAAATGTAAGAAAAAATGTGAGGGGCCAGCCCAGTAGCATAGTGGTTAAGTTCGTGTGCTCTGCTTCAGCAGCCCAGGGTTTGCAAGTTCGGATCCTGGGTGCAGACCTATGCACAGCTCATGAACCCGTGCTGTCGTGGCATCCCACATGCAAAATAGAGGAAGATGGGCACAGATGTTAGCACAGGGCCAATCTTCCTCAGCAAAAAGAGGAAGACTGGCAACAGATGTTAGCTCAGGGCCAATCTTCCTCAGCAAAAAAATTTTAAAAAATAAACGTTCTCATCTTAAAAAAAAAAGAAAAAAGAAAAACTGTAAGTTATTTCTAGATTACTCTTCGGTGGCCCAGCTGGTCTCTCTGAGGGCAACACTGCTTTAAGTTCAGACCGTGGATTACTTCACAATCTGCAAATATATAATGATTAACTAGGAACTCCTGTGCCTGGGGGGAGACCCGTGATGCGTAACATCCTTGAACTTCCCAGCCAAATTGCAGAATGTAATTCTATTATTTTCTATGTAAGTACAAATTCCTTAAGCGGTCTAGATGTGATGAAAGGAGAGTGGCCGTAACACTTTAGCAGAACTTCTCTGGGAATGGGCCTGCTGTTTGAGGCAAGAGAATTTTTTTGTTGTGCAGGACAATTCCTGGCATTGCAAAAGTTTTTTTTTTTTTTTTCATTTATAACTATATATATATATATATATATATATATATATATTTACAATAGTAGGATCATTTTAATAAAAAGTTTTGAAGCCTACTTTTTTCACTTAATATGTTGTGAACATTTTCTCATAATTAACTATACTTTGAAAATAAAATTTTAAATGCCTGCAGAACGTTTTCTGTTTAGTCATTATGCTATTGTAGGTCATCCAGCCGTTCCACAAATATTTATTGAGCACTTTATGTCAGGCATTGGGCTAGTGCTGGGACGACAGTGAGAACAAGACAGACATGGTCTCTTGTCATCAAGGGGCTTTCAGCCTAGGGATAGAGATAATTTAAAAACTAATTAAACAAATAAAAATCCCAGTTGGGATTTCTCATGGAACTTGACAAGTTGATCGTAAAATTTATGTGGAAAAGCAAAGAGTAGAGGAAAAGAGAATAATAAAGAGCATCTAGACTATAGATCTGAATTCTCTTTTATTCTTAAGAAGCCTAAGTGAAGATTGGAATTCCTGTTCGAATTGTGTTTCTTGAAGGTTAAATTGCTTTAGGAATGAAGCATGGTTTAGTGACTACAATACAGTTATTTACATGTCTATATATCTATAAAATGTATAGCAAGTTATTGTATTTTACGGCATGGCTATTCTGTATTTATTTAACCTATCAAAAGTTATTTAGGTTATCTCAATTTTTAAGAAAGGTCCAATGACCATAACTGCACATAAATTTTTGTACACATTTGTATGTTACATGTAGAATAGGCGACTTGAAGTGGAAGCCGTGAGTCAGAGTATGAACATTAAAAATTCTGATGGATGTTGCCAGATTGTTCTCCAAAAAGGATGTAAACATGTATAGTCTCATCTACAGAGTATGAGAGTTCTTATTCCCCCAACACCATCACCATCATTATAATATTATCAATCCTTTTAGCTTTTTTTTAACCTGTTTTTATTTTTATTTATTTTTTTATTTTTTTGGTAAGGAAGATTGTCCCTGAACTAACATCTGTGCCAGCCTTCCTCTACTTTGTACGTAACATACCTCCACAACATGGCTTGATGAGCAGTGGGTAGGCCCGAGCCTGGGATCCACACCTGTGAACCCGACGCTGCCGAAGCAGAGTGCGCAAACCCAACCACTGTACCACTGGGTCAGCCCACCTTTTAGCTTTTTAAAATTAGGTAGGCAAGTGTCCGACCCCGTGGCTGAGTGGTTAAGTTGGCGGCCCACAACTAAAAATGTACAACTATGTGCCAGGGGGGCTTTGGGGAGAAAAAGGAAAAATAAAATCTTTAAAAAATAAAAAAAATTGAAAACTAAAAAAAATTAAATTAGCTAGGCAAAAAACTCCTCCTTGTTTGTTTTCCTTTATGTTTCCCTGAATGCTAGTGAGGTTGAGCATATTTTCAAATATTTATTGGAATATTTGTATATCTTCTTCCAAGAATTCTGTTTTTATCCTCTGCCTTTTTTTCTCTATTATCTTGCTTATTTTTTACCAGCTATTTTTAGGAATTCTATATATTATAGTTACTAAGCCTTCATCTGTAGTATGTTTTGCAAATATTTTTCCTGGTCTTTCACTATGAGGAGTTTTAAATTTCTATTTAATAAAATCTGTTTTTTCTTATGACTACTGAGTCTTTCCCACCCTCTGATTATAAAGATATTGCCCTGTGTTTTCTTCTAATACTTTTATAATATAGATCTTGAATCAGTTTGGATTTATTTCTGAGTATGGTGTGAGGTATGGGTTCAATTTATTTTTTTCCTTGTGGCTGTCTTATTGTCCCAGTACTATTTTTTGAATAACCTAATTTTCCTACTGTTCCGATTTATCTACATTTATCATATGCTAAATTCCTATGAGTATGTGGGTCGGTTTCTAGACTATATTCTGTTTCATTAATCTATTTGTTTATTCCTACTCCAATACTGCATTGTTTTAATTACTGTAGCTTTATAGGTTGTTTTCATATCTGGTAGAGCAAGTTCTCCACCTCATTTTTTTCTCATTCTTCTTTCGTTATTTTTGCTTATTTTCTCTTCTAAAAGAACTTGAAAAGCAGCTTGTCATAACTGATTAAAAATCTTGTGAAAATTTTCATTGGGATTGCCTTGGGTTTATAGCTTATTTGGGAAGAATCAACATCTTTACAATATTGAGTGTTCCCATTTAGAACATAGAATGTCTGTACATTTATTGAGATCTTAAGTCTTCTAATAAAGTTTTAGAGTTTTCTTCATAGAAGGCTTGCACATTTTTCATTAGGTTAATTCCTAGATACTCTATTGTCTTTGTGGTTCTTGTGAATGGGATTTTTTGTTCCTGTTATGTTTTCATGTTAGTTATTACTAGCGATTTTGTATCCAATCACTTTAGCAAACTCTCATTAATTGTAACAGTTATTTCAGTTGATTCTCTTGGGATACCTAGGTAGACAACCATGCAAGCTACAGATAAGAATGGCTTTAGTTCTTACTTTCCAATATCTATACTTCATATATTTTTCTTGTCTTGTTGCTTTGGTCAGAAGCTTCAGTGCAGTGTGACTAGTGATGGCAGTAGCATGAGAAAATTTGTTTCGCCATCACATGTGCTGCTTACTATAGATTTTACTAGTTTTTCTTTAGTGAGTTAAAGATGTTTCCAGGTATCCTACATGACAGAAAGAGCTTTTGTTTTTGTTTTGTTTTTTTTAAATTAGAAATGGGTGTGGCAAATGCTTTTTCAGAATCTAACTTAAATAGTTTCTCTCTTTTGTTAATATAACAGATCATATCAAAAGATTTTCTAAAACTGAACCACCCTCACAATCCAGAGACAAATGTTATTTGTTCATTTGGTATTATTCTTTACATACATTGTTGGATTTTATTTCCTAATATTTTATTTAGGATTCTTTGAATCAGTTTTATGTTTTGGTCTGTGCTAGCCTGTGCTAGTTCAGTAAATGTGCTAGCCCATGTGCTTCCCATCCTGTTCATTCATTTTCTAAAATAGCAACATAAAGTGATCTCGTCTTAAAAGTGGATTACTTTTTATTTTACCTTTCCTTTCCTAGAATGTAAAGTTGTGTGGTAGATAAGCCTAGGCTCATGATGTGTTCAAGTGAGCATATGCCAATGAAGTGAAAATAAGCAGAACATCAGCCTATATCCCTTGCCACTAGCTGACTACGGGGGTCCCTGAGCACCCAAAGCGCAAGGTGCATCCTTTATAAAATGTAGCAACAGTTTTCTATTCTAATATAGCTTAGATAAAATGCAATAATATTGTTTTTCTCCAATCTCATGAAACTAACGGTTCTAAAAATGTTAAGGTCTGTGACTATTAAGGAACCTTAAATCCTCTAGTTCAATCTCTTCATTTTACTTCTTTGCTCAAAATAGTAGAGTATCAGTAAACGTTTTGAATGTACCCATGTGTGAAAACAATGTGAAAAAGACTCTTGAGATTTTGATTGTAGATTTTTGTTTCTAGCTTCAAGAAACTCAGAAGAAGATAATTTTTCTAGGGGAAAATAAAGTTATCAGATAGAATGGCATATCAAAGACGGGGAGGCAACAGTCAGACACTGTCCTACTGTCAAGCTACTGTCCCGGAACACAGAAAGAAGTTTGACTCACATTTTTTTCTTCCTTTTCAGAGAGGCGGGGCTCAAGATTTAGTCAGGAATTCAGCTGCCTCTTAAAGACTGTTCCGTGGCAGCTAAACCAAGAGAACGAACAGCTGCCCTGCTCGTTAATCCAAACACCGGGGTACAGAGCTTGTGCTACGGGATGGAAATCAACGTGTATCCTTACAGCCAGTGGGGCTTTCAAGGACCTCACGTAAGTAACTTAGCAATTCAGTAGAGCTTTATCATTGAAATTGCAATCAGAAAAAAAGGGGGACATCACAAGGAGGAAGAGGAAAGCTTTGGTTTGAAGTCTATCACATCCATCACTTTTTTTAAATGTTGTTTTTTTACTGGTAGCTCAAGTTAGTCATTCTATGGTTGCTATTTAAAACTCCTGGTCTCTTTGCATTTCTAAACTGGAAGCTGAAAATGAACTCTTTCCTTTAGATTCCTGAAGCTTTCATCAGATAAAGTGGGTTTGCTTTTACATTTTAAATCTTCTGCTTCATAAATGCAGTATATTTCTTAAAGGTGCAGTGTTTGCTGCAACAATTTTTATTTTTTCCTTTGTTTTTGAAAGATGATATATATAGCTGCTTGGCTTATACTTCTTTTTCTCCCAGTTATTTAACTATTGACTGACCGCTTTGGGGAGGGGAGTATATTTACTCTGAGTTAATTAGTATCTAAGCCAAATAAAATGGAAACTACTATGTTTATTAATATATAAATGTCATATACTGTGCTGTACTATAATGTAGTTTATTTAACCTTTAATTTTTATTAAGGCATGTGGAAACTCAGATGTTTTAGGAAATCATCACATTTCAATTTAGTGATTAAAAAATATATATTCAATTTAAAGATCATCTATGTTAAGGAAGGGCTTATAAGAACTTTTCAGTCAAATTATGTCATTCTTGCAATTATTTTCAACATAGTCTATTTCTAGCTATATCACTAATGCCTACTTTAAATTTGCCTTCTTCAATGAGAATTTATTACTTTTATTTTTTAGTAGCAGTTGCACTGACATTTAAACTTAAAGTCAGACTTTCTGAGCCTCCAGTTGGAACTTCTTAGTTTTTATATCTCACATCTTCAACAAAATCTAAGAAATAGTTGTCTCTAGTTACAAAGATAATAGTTGCTCTGACTCATCTCTTCACCTATTTTTCAAATGACCGATTTTTTTTAACACGCCTTGAAATTACCATTGCATTCATCTGCCTAATGATGGTGGTTCTATGACCACATCAACTCGGGAATACTCTATGTGGCCTTTAAATTACCTTCCCGGGTACTCTCCCACTGAATAATCCAACTGTATTTTCCGATAGTCCTCAACAAAATTTTCTCCTGTCAGGTTAGTCTCCTCTGTATGCTATTCTTACTCTCTTCTTCTTATCTTCAATCACACCATATTCTCTTCTAGGAAAATGAAATGTAAAATTGATAGGATTTCACGACAGACTGAATTTGAGAGGTAAAAGAGGAGAAGTCAAGGATGCCTCCCAGGTTACTGAGGGGGTGATGATGCCATTGACTAAGAATTAGAATGGAGAAGGGCCAGGTTTATGCGGAAGAAGAAAACTTCATTTCGGCAGGTTGACTTGAAGTGCCTATGGAACACATCCAAATAAAGATGTCCTAAAAGGAGTTGGATAATTGGGTTTGAATGGAGAAGGCCGGGCTAGAGATTCAGATTTAGAAACAATTTAAAATGGTTGTATGTTAAGCCATGCAAGTGGACGGGATCACACTAAATGTTTACTAAAATGAAAGGAAAGGAAAGCTAAACATAGCATCCTAGGAAACATGAACTTTTAAGGAAGGGTTTGAGAGGCTGGAGGGAGTGGGGAATCAGGAGATGTCGTGGGCACCCAGGAAGAAGAAAGTTAAAGAAGGAGGCAGCGACTCAGTGTGAAGAAGGGGTTAAGAGAGAAGCTGGAGGGGAGAAAGACTAGGTGCATGGGCAGGTGGAAAGAGTGAGCGGGAAAAGAGGGAACGTGGCCAGGAAGGCACCAGCCAATGTTTAACATAAAGCGCAATCAACAGAAGTGCCTGGGTTTCCGCAGAACTTTCCCCCCATCAAGTTAAATTTCATAATGTCTAAGGGTCTGATTGTCTAAGGTTTAGACAACTGCTATATGAAAAGTATTATAAAAGATTTCTGAATTGGCCAAGAGTAAAAGTACAACAAATTGGAAGTCAGGGGCCTTAGAAAAATCTGGTGAAACAGGTAGAACAAGAAATGTAGTTGAGTGCCTTGGGCAGTGAATTTCAAACAGGTGTAAATGTTATTGGGGTGAATTATGCCTTTCACCAATCTGTATCTCCAACCCATATCTTTCTTCAGATCCTCAAGATCATAAAAATGTCCTGTAGATGCTCAAATTCAACACGTTCAAATCAGGGCTCATTATCTTCTTCCCTACTCCAGCCCAGCCCCAGACATGCTTCTCCTCTGCTTCAGATCACAGCGTCGTCAGCCATCCAGTTGTTTGAAGTAGAAATCTCAGTCACTCCCTTCCATCATACGCCTTCCCCCATCTCTACCATCAAGTTCTGTCCATTCTTCTCCACATGCTTTTGCTTCTGTCCTCTCACTTTTAATTTCCACTGCCGCTACCTTAATTCAGGTCCTGAAATATTATTCCTAACTGATCTCCCTTCTTCTAGTCCTTCCACCTCTTCCCAATCTATCATCCACGATTCTAATTAAGCAAACCTGATCATGTCACTCCCCTGATTTCCCAATTCTAGTGAGGAGAAAGTCTGACCTCCTTAGCAAGACATAACGCAAGGCTTTTGCTGACCTGGCCTTAACCCTGTACCTTAGCTGCATTTCTAGTTACTTTCTGCCTCCATACATCTTATAACACCATTAAGTTTCTCCTTGTTCTTCAACTCACCGTGCTCTTTTCACACTTGATTCACTATAAAGACTGAGCAACAATGTTGAACTACTAATGTCATCAGCTTGGGTGCTGGAGGAGGGGAGATGGGAAAAGTTGATTCAAGTTACTCGGACTAGCCATAGAGAAAAGAACAGGGATGGCAATGACTCTTTGATAAGAGATGTGATCCCTATCCTCGACTCAATGCTTATTAGACTGTATTTCTTAAATAAGTCATGATTCCAGGAACTATGAGGGAGACAAGTATACCTAACAGAACCAACTTCAAGGAATTTATGACCCGATGAGAGAAAGAGGACATACAGAGTGAGGTAACTAAGGTGACTGACTTTCTCAAGCTCCTTATAAAACATCAGGCCCGTTACTTTACAGTCAGAAATATACACATTCAAAGATACCAGGTAATTAGTAAGAATGAAACGAGTGGTTAAGATAAGTGCTGCAGGAATTCAGATGAGGAAGAGATTATTTTGGGATGGGGTGTTCGTTAGGTTGCACAGCAGAGCTAGGACTTGGAGTGTGAGTAGGGTGTAAGGAGGAGGAGGAATAGCCTTCTATTTGTGGGGAATGACACAAACAGAGGCAGAGAAGAATCCGTTCAGGCCAGAAGAACCTGGGGAGAGGGATAACGTTGGTAAGGACAGGAAGAGGTCAGGGCGTGATGGTGGGTGACCTTCAGTGCCAAAGTGGATCCACTTGGCATCCTTCACCCAGCTGGGAATGGAGAGCTACTGAAGTTTTTCTTCAGCAAAGAAATGACTTACTGAAAGCAGTCTCTTACGGAGATTACCAGGCAGTAGCATGCAGGACACTAGAGATGCAAGGGAATGCTGGCCAGAAGAACAAGGAGAGGCACAGTAATCTAGGTCTGAGACGCCACATTTTCTTAATTCTAAGACATATTGACGTAACGGATCTCTGTAATAAAAAAACTCTACATTAAATGTGTACATTAATTAGAAAGTAAATCTTGATTTTATGTATGTAAAATCATGAAAATATAGGCATCTCAGAATTAAGGAAATAAGAGAATGAGGATCAGAACTAAGGTGGTGATGGCAGGAATGGGAGGGGAAGAGTAGATGCAAAAAAAAACATTTTGAAGAATTTGAGAGGTTGGATGTTAACAGTTAGAGAGAGAGAAGATTAAAATATGACTCCACGATTTTGAATCTGAATGAAGGTAGCAAGTTGGTATCATTAAAAGAAGTGGGGAAGTCAAGAGGAAAAAAACCAAACTAAGTTTTTTATATTGAATTTGAAGTAAGGAAATATCTAGCAGGCAATTGAAGATAGGGGCCTAGAACTAGGAAGAAAGATAAGGCTAGAGCATGCATCCAAGGAATACTGACACGGAAGTCAACATGGGACGCTTGGGAGTGAATGGAATTCTGAAAGCTTTCGACATAAATAATCCACAACCAATCCATAAATGAAAATTGGGGTGCGTTTATTCTGAGCCAAACGTGAGGACCATAAAGCCCAGGGCCTTCCTTCCCCAAGGAAGGAAGGGCACCAAAGAAGTGGGGTGTACAGAGTGGTTATATACCCTCAAAGAGGATGTTTCACATATGACTGAAATCTCCCTTTTACAACATTTGTGAGACTGCTCTGTCAGCTCAGTGATTGATGGACACAGCAGGTAGGTCTGCTGTCTCGGTGGACATAACAGGGTGGCAGGTCTGTTGCCTCGAGCTGGTTGGTCACAGGTGAGCACAGCAATCAGTTCCTAGTCTAGGGAGAGATGCTGATCCTTAAGGAAATGCCAATGGGGGGGGGATGTTGCATCTTTATCTTAAGGCCATTTGTTCTTGTCTTTGGGACATAGCAAATGCTTAAAGCAGATATACAATGCATGTTCAATGGCCACATCAGGCCCTTTTGGAAAAACAAAGTCAGGCCAAATTAGGTTTACGCGAAATGGCTTCCTCCTGTCTCCAATATATCCTATTGCTTGCCATTTCAATTGGTCAAAGGTCAAGCATGTGGAGGAGCAGGGGCGGAGGTGTAATCGTAAGGGAGTGCCCACGTTTAGGGACAGGAAACAGGGTAGGGAAGAAAAGCAGAAATGGTTTGAAAGGTTGACTGAGATTCATTCCAGAGTATCGGCATGAAAGGCATGAGCAGAGGCTGAGGTCCTAGGTTCGTGCTTAGGATGGACAGACATCAATTACGTGGACTTGGATGTGTCTTAGGCCTTCACACAGGTACTAAGAAGCCCACTTTACTCCAAAGGAATGGACCCCCTTCCTCCTTAGCTGCACGCTGATTACCACATGGGGGCCATTCCTCAGTTGCGGGAGTTTTGGACGCCTACCTTGGCTGGTTCCTCAGCCTATGCTGAGAAATCATGACGTTCTCCTGAAGGCTTATTGCTGGAATTGGGCACTGTCGATCCTTGCCAGATCGTTTAAAACCCAGAACATACTCCACACATAACTCCTTAATGAGCAGTTCTTTTAGAACATCATTTTGTTGATCCAACTTTTTATAACAGAGTCAAAGTTAAAGGCAAACTCGTTTTTAACGCTTTTCCAGTTCTTCCGGAATAGCAGTGCCAATTAAACTTTCTGAACTCCAGTTAGTCAGGGGTGACGGGGTACTCTGGCTTACCTGGCTTTCCTAGCTGACAGATTAGAAATAAAATTATTTATTTGTTTAAAATATGATACTTTCATAGCCCATAAAGAAAAACATTTAAAAATTCTCCAAAAGGTCAATATTTCACACAAACATTCTATTTATTTGTCCTTTTCTTCTATAATTGGGAAAGCTAGCACACAGATGGCTCACCTTTATAGGTACTCTAAAAAGCGGATTGGCTGACATGATAAACTGATTGGGGATATGAATAGTGATTAAATAGTCCTGGAATATGAATTTCAAAAAGGCTTCTCTTGGGGCCGACCTGGTGGCGCAGCGGTTAAGTGCACACGTTCCACTTCTCAGTGGCCCAGGGTTCACCTGTTTGGTTCCCGGGTGCAGACATGGCACCGCTTGGCAAGCCATGCTGTGGCAGGCGTCCCACATATAACGTAGAGGAAGATGGGCATGGATGTTAGCTCAGGGCTAGTCTTCCTCAAAAAAAAAAAAAAGGCTTCTCATTTTGTGCTGAGTATCTTAATCAGCAGATTTGTAAGCATAGTTTTCAATCTTATGCTCTTGCAAGCCTAAAGTTGACTCATACAGTTTAGGATGTTCCTGAATTACTTTTAGCCAATGTAAACTTAATCCTTACATGCTTTTCCTAAAGGGAAAAGAACTGCTTTCCCATCTATGTAGTGTAGGCTTTATCAGAGCAACAGGAGCAATTCGCTCTGTTCTGGGGAGGTGCCTAGGACACTTGGTTCGGCTATAAACAATCTGGCTTCTGCAGTGACATCTGCTTTAGAAGATGTGCCTTACCTCTTTATATACTCAAGAGACTCTGACAATGAAAAGTGTGCCTGGGGGCCGGCCCAGTGGCGCAGCGGTTAGTTGTGCGCGTTCTGCTTTGGCGGCCCGGGGTTCACCAGTCTGAATCCCGGGTGCGGACATGGCATCGCTTGACAAGCCATGCTGTGGTAGGCGTCCCACATATAAAGTAGAGGATGGGCACGGATGCTAGCTCAAGGCTAGTCTTCCTCAGCAAAAAGAGGAGGATTGGCGGCAGTTAGCTCAGGGCTAATCTTCCTTAAAAAAAAAAAAAAGTGTGCCTGAGCTATAGAGTAGGGTGAGGGGAACAGCTAAGGGAAGAATATTAAACAGAAATATCCAGCTTAATAGGGTGATTAACTGGTCAGTTTTTTTCCATCTCTTGATTTTTTCATGACATTGGCTAAGGGCAGGAATGGAGGTACATGGCACCATCCCTGCCTCCCTTTCATTTCCCCCCAAAAAACAACACTGCAGACACCACAATATTCTTTTCCATTGCACTCGACCTCGGGGTCATTTTCCATACAGTTCTCTAGGCAGCCACTACCAACTGGTTGGAGTGGGGAATCGAAATGATGGGGTTGGGGATTCTTCCTGGGTTACGATTTTGTTGTTAGTATCTTCTGATTGCAAGGAACAGGGCACTTTAAGAAAAGGGATTTATTTTAAGGATACACATGGATTGAAGTCAGTTGTTCAGGATTCAAGGCGAGTCAGGGACTGGATTCTCTCCCTTCGGCCCACCTGTTCTACCTCTCCCAGCACATCTGTGTCTGTGGTTTAGTGTGCCCCATCTTCCAACTCGCTTCCAGCTGGCCAATCCTGTCTGCACGCCACAGTCTAAACGCTGCAGAGAGCTAGTCTAACGTGCTTAGTGAACACCTCTGCGTCTGTTCCTAAGCACAGCCTCACTGCTAGGTCTTTTCATGGGTCCTGCACAGGCAGCTGCTGGGTAGGCAGCTCACGCACGCTAGCAATGTTTTCTTTCTTTATCTCAGCGGTAGTTATCCAGGTGTGTCCACTTCATGAAAATTCAGAATTCAACACATGCTTATTATGTACAAGCTTCTTTGTTATACTTCAATAATAAAAAGTCAATTTTTTTAAAAAGTGCCAAACTGATCTCATTTTCTTTCTTGAAGGCTTTGTCAAGCTGTACATCAGGAGAATGTCATAGACATTGTACATCTTGATTTTAAAGAAGATAATCTTTAAAAATTTCGTAAGCCATTTATGTGAGCAGTTCAGAGAGATGTGGGCTGGATAACGAAGTTATGTGAATTCCTAACTAGTGGAACAACTTACTCCAGAATCAATGATCAAGATCAATCTGAAGATAGGTTTCTAACAGAAGGCCTAAGGGCTCTGTTTAGTACAGAGGAAATGTAGGGCAGTGACTCAGCATGTAAGATCAAGGGCTGGGCTTTCTGCTCGGCAGCTGTGTGACCTTAGGCAATTGCCCTTCTGTGCTCCAGTCTCCCTGTCTATAAAATGGGGGTGATAGAATCTACATGGTAAGGTTGTTAGTAGTACTGAGTGAATACAAATAGTGTTTAGAATAGTAGGTTACTAATATGTGAGTAGAATTTACAGAGATGCAGAGTATTTTTATAATTAAATCACCATAGAGCAAGACAAGTCCCCATTAGAAGAAATGTCCCCAAAGTGGCCAGATGAACATCTGTGAGGGATGCTGTCGAGAGGTCTCCTCCTCTGATGAGAAGGCTGGATTAGATGATCTTTTAAGGTCTAGAATTCTTTGAGAGGCTAAGTATGCCCTGAACACTTTTAAGCTATAATTCTTCTTATGGGGAAATCCTTAGGAAAACCTGATTTTATTATACTACAAAGCCCTAAGTACTTTTTGTAGTTTGTAGAGCCCTCAGATTAAAGCCAAAGGAAACCAAACCAAACAGACAAAACTTAATGACTTGGGAAGATTTTTGATACTTTAATTCACACTATTAAATAGCAACGTAAGAGACCCAGAACTGCGATATTTACCCATAGAAGAGTGCTCCCCAAAAGTCAAGAGAATATGCCTCTTATGCTGCAACTTCATCTCAAGAGAACACAAGGGAAAATTCTAAAAAGAGGGTCACTTCATTTAAGGCTAAATGACTCCGTGAACACAGAACTACTGGATATATGTGGAAATAGAAAATTCTCAATATTGGTCAAACAAAGTCTACACGCGGCTTAATAAGTGCACAAATTCTCAAAATGGTATCACCTATTAGTAAAAGTATTTATCTTTCTATGGGGCCGGCGCCGGGCGAGTGGTTAAGCTGGCGCGCTCTGCTTCAGCGGCCCAGGACGTCTCAAGACTAAACTCAAGGTGTTCACCAGCCTGAACTCTCACCCGCGGGCTCTGCTTCCACACTCATTCTTGTCCTTGGCCGAATTCAGTTCCTTGTGGTTGTAGGACTAAGACCCCCATTTTCTTGTTGGCCATCAGCTTGGGGCCTCTCTCAGCTCCAGAGGTTGGCTGTACTCCCTGACGCATGGCTTTCTATCTGCAAGCCGGCCGCGGGGCCTTGAGTCTTCCTCGCACTTTGGATCTGGACTTCCTCTTTTGCCACCAGCAGAGAAAGTTCTCTACTCTTTTTTTTTTTTGAGGAAGATTAGCCCTGAGCTAACTGCTACCAATCCTCCTCTTTTTGCTGAGGAAGACTGGCCCTGAGCTAACATCCGTGCCCATCTTCCTCTATACGTGGGACACCCGCCACAGCATGGCTTGCCAAGCGGTGCCATGTCCGCACCCGGGATCCGAACCGGCGAACCCGGGCCAGTGAGAAGCGGAAGGTGCGCCTTTAACCGCTCCGACGCCTGGCAGCCCCCACAGCGATATTTTAAAAAGAAATCTGACGGCACTTCCTGGCACAAAACCCCTCAACGTCTGTCCTTCTGGGGCTGGGACTTCCTGGCGGCTCCCTGCCAGCTCGAGGAGCCAACGGTTCATGAGCATTCTGCAAAGAGCGCTTCGTTAGCTGGAAGACATCAAGTGCACACGGCGCGCCAGGCGTGGTGTGGCCCAGCGGCTCCAGCGCCCGACGCTCTGCTTGCGGGTCCGCGGGTTCGGACCCAGCGCAGACCTAGGCCCCTGGGAGCGGCTGTGGCAGGACCACGTGCAAAGCAGAGGAAGAGTAGCACAGGTGCTAGCTCAGGGCGAATCTTCCTCACCAAAAGAAAAAAAAAGGGTGGTTGGGTTTGAAATTCACTTTATGGCAAGAACTCGTCAATGAGTCGTCACATTGTTTAAACAGTTTCACCCGTGGTAAATGATTCAATGGTTGTAAAATGCCTCCTACCAGCAGCTCCCTCCCAGGCTGTCAATGGTGACTCGGGCACTGGAAGCCTAACCCTGCCGTCTGCCCGGCGCGGTGTGCGCCCTCCGCCAGGGCCGGCTGGGGGCCGCCGGGGAGGCCGAGGCCGAGCGCCGTAACCCGCCAGCCGGCAGCCGCCTCGCCCGGTCGCCGTCCACACCCCATCAGAGGCTCCTGGCAGACAAGGCCCGGCGGCTCGGGGCCGGCTCTGGGGTGGCCGGGCCCCGCGAAGCGTCGCTTCGGTCACGGCCCAGGAAACGGTGGAGGAACGGAAGGCCCAAGAAACCCCACCTTGGGCGCAAGGCCAAAACCACCACCCCGCGGGAGCACGCGGATTCGCGAGCGGGCGCTGCCGGCGGAGGACGACGTGTCGGGGAGGGGACTGGAGCGGGCGGCGCGGCGACGCCACGACGACGGAAGGCGCTCGGCCGGCCGCAGCCGCCGCCTCGGAGGACCGTTTGGGGAGGGGCGGGGTGCGGGCGGCACAGCCAATCACGGGCCCGCTCTCCGGTGACGTAGGGCGCGCTCGCCGATTCGGTGCTCCGGGTGGGTGTGCAGGGGCGTGCGGGGCGGGGGTCGAGCGACGAGTCATCGAGCCGCGGGGCCTGGCTGCGGAAGCCGAGGGGCGGCCTGGCGCCGGCCTGCTGTCTGGCGCTGCGTTCGGCTCCTGCTCGCGAGGCGCGGCGGCGGCGGCGCGGAGGGAGCCTCGGACCCGCGTCTGGTGAGAGCCGCGCGTCCGCCGGGCCCCGGGGAGAGCATCCTCCGGGCCCCCGCTCCTCCTCCGCCGGCGCCGCCGCGAGGCCTCAGCTCCACGCCGGGGCTTCGCCGGGCGCCCGGCCTCGTCTCCCGCGGGCCTCCGCGCCAGGGACCTTCTCGAGTCCCCTCGCGGCGCCGCCTCGCGCTCGTGGGCAGACAGGTTCAGGGCGGCTCCCGGGCGGGTACCCGGGGAGTTGGCGCAGGGGCGTGGGAGGGAGGCCGGGCCTGACCCCGTCCCCACGGGCGGTCCGGGAAGGAAACGCGCCGTCCTGGAAGCTGGGGAGTGTCCCGTCCCGCAGGTGTGCCAGGGGGCGGAGCCACTTGGCAGACAGGTTGCCCCGGGGTGGAAAGGGTTCCACTAGAAGGCAGTCTTTTTTTTTTTTTTTTTGACGAAGATTAGCCCTGAGCCAACATGTGCTGCCAGTCCTCCTCTTGTTGCTGAGGAAGACTGGCCCTGAGCTAACATCCGTGTCCATCTTCCTCTGCTTTATATGTGGGACGCCTGCCACAGCATGGCTTGCCAAGCGGTGCCACGTCCGCACCCGGATCCAAACCCGCTAACCCGGAGCACCAAAGCGGACCCTGCGCACTTCACCGCTGCCCACTGGGCGGGTCCCAGAAAGCGGTGTTGAAGGTCCGCGCCTAAGGGACCACATTCGGAGCCGGCCTGCCTTGGAAGTTGGATGCGCGTTTCTTTGTTGCGCAAGCCTGAGCACACGTGCAGAGCGTCCGAGCAGGGAGCAGTGCTCTTCGCCTCTCTGAGGACAGGAGGGGTGGGCACGCTTTGGCAGTGTAGATGACTGACCCAACAGAAGAAACCCTGGGGGAAGCCAAACCGAACAGGGTTCTGGCTGTCAGACCACTTTTGCGCAGCCCCCTCCTTACCCCTGGGCTGGGTTTGACTTTTGGTGCTGGCAATTATTAACTGTGATTTGGGGCCAGTAAGTTATTTTTTCTGTACCTCAGCGTCCTTACTCACACTTCTGTGTATTGAATGTTGCTACAGTCCTGAAAGTTCAGCATTGAGATCAGTCGTGAGGTGGAACTTTATGTTGACAGGCAGAAGTTTAAAATGGTTCATGAAACATCTCTCTTAACCCTTGCCCCTGATTTTTACTTTTTGAACGGAGGGTGCAGGGGCAGGGGGCGGGGGAGGGCGGGCAGGGGAGCCTGTGAAATGGGGCTGAGAAGGCCGTGAGGAGGAAAGGAGCTGATGCCCGGAGAGCTGCTAACAGTGCTCCGCCCTCAGAAGTGATGGCAAATGTTCACTGTCCCTGTAGCTTCTGCTCAGTGACTGCGTGGCCAGCTGTTCATCTCTTTCCACAGCTGAGTGGGACATTACTTTTCTGGAAAGGAGTGATCACCTTTTGTCAGTATTTAAAATAGTCAGCCTTGAGAGAATGCAGGAAGGAATCTTCAAGAATTGGGTTTCTCGGCCGGCCCGTGGCTGAGTGGGTGGGTTCGTGTGCTCCGCTCCACCTTGGCTTCGGTGGCCCAGGGCTTCGCCGGTTCGGATCCCAGGCGCGGACATGGCACTGCTTGTCGGCCACGCTGAGGCGGCGTCCCACATGCCACAATTGGAAGGACCCACAACTACAATATACAGCTGTGTACTGGGGGGATTTGGGGAGAAAAAGCAGAAAAAAAAAAAGATTGACAACAGTTGTTAGCTCAGGTGACAATCTTTAAAAAAAAAAAAAAGAAATTGGGTTTCTCAGAGATTGCCAGTGAGTTCAAGCTGAAGGCACACTTTTCTGGTGTCTGTGTATCTATATATTAGTGGCTCTGGTTACAATCATGGAATTGATGATGAAATGGGTACAAATATCTAATCCCTCCTGACTTGCTGAGCTTTAGGCTTGAGGGGACTATGGACAACACACCTCCTTCACAGTCTATTTAAAAGACTTCTTGTTAATAACGAAATATTTCAAACATGCTGAGGACAGAAGACAATATGACACCATCTACCAATCATGAAGATTTCACAGATATTAACGTTACTATTTTTGTTTCAGACCCCTGCTTATAATTTTCCCATTTTACGATTTAATTCAGAAACATAATTAAAAGCATTTAAAAAGCAAGGTATGCAACAACAGTTTGTAGAATGTCACCAATTGCATAATATACACTATATGTATTTATAAGTAAATACATTTGTATTTATTTATATCTGGGTATATATTTGCATTTATATATATTTATTTATATATTTATGTATATCTATAGAAGGATAGATAAGAAACTAGTAACTCTTAGCTTCTAGGGAGAAGAACTGTATGGTTGGGGAACACAGATAAGAAAACTTTTTGCTGTATAGCCTCTTATTATGACTTACAAATTTTAAACCATGTGAATGTATCACCTAATCAAAAAGTAAGTTAGTAAATTGAAATTATTTTTTAAAAATAATTCTCTCCTTAAAAAGGCATTTACCATTATTATTTTTTTAAGATTTAACTTCTTTCCTTAAAAAAGCTTTTGCCTTAGTAACACTGTATTTTTCATTTATTTATCTGGCTAACTTACTCTCAGTTTTAGTAGAATAACCTTTGAGTTACCTGGTAAATACTAAGCATTTTAGTATTGCCAAATGGAAAGTTTACTGTTCTGTTAAAATAAATACAAGCTGACCAACCATGAATGATTTGCTTTGCTTCTCCCAGAAAATTAAATATCACCAACAATTTATCCAGCTCAAATTTAATGATCAGTGGAAGAAGGATTATGTACAAGAACACTTAAGATAACCATTAAAAAAAATGTTTGTCCCTTTAATGATTAGGTAGCGCTTAGATCTTATGCATACAACTCTCTTGACACAGTGCTCATTTCATTAGTTTATGAATGCTTTCCATCGGGTGGAATTAGCGTTGGAAGGAGATTAAGTTCAGCATGGGCCTAAGGATGGGGCAGTTTGTGTGCTCACAGAAGTTCTAGCCTGAGAGAGATGAGATACCAACAGCAGAGGGCTACTGAGGGGATTTCCAGTGAAACTGCAGTGTTTGCGCTGATCTTCAGGGCACCTCCCTTATTGCTGGCGTCTGTACTCCAACTTCTCTGTATTCCTGATTGCCAGTTCTAAGTGTTGTTGCGTTCCTGAAACTTACGCATTATCAGTCGGTGAGGTGGAACTTTATGTTGATACAGAGAAGTTTAAAATGCTTCATGAAACATCTCTCTTATCCCTTGTCCCGATTTTTACTTTGTGAATGCAGGGTATAGGTGCAGGGGGCAGGAGAGGGTGGGCAGAGGAGTTGGGCAATAGCATCTGTGTGTATGGTAGGGCCATAGTGCTCAGAGGGAGGCAGCACTAAAGGGGTGGGTGCGGAGGAACTGAAGTTTATGTGAAGGCCTTCCGGAAGAGGTGACACTTAGACCGAGCTGTGAAGGAGGAGGAGGAGTCCAGGCAAGAGGGAAAGGAAGTTTCAGGTAGAGATACTTGCATCTAGAAAGCCAGAGATGGAGACCCATTGGTTGAACTGCAGGCACTTCGATATAGCTTTGGCACAGAGTAAGGGTTAATTGTAGGTAGGGAAGAAGCGTTTGGAAGGATGAGCCAGGTCCAGATCAGCAATTTGGACTTTATCCATAGGTGGTGTATCCTGTAGCACGATAACCAGATTTATGAACTTTGTGGGAGGCAGGGCAAGACTAGAGCCAGGCGAACCACTTCAGCAGCTGTTAGAATAGTCCAAACCTAAAAGGAGGAATTGGACTAGGGGATGTCCTGGTGGGGACGAAGAGGAGGAGATAGATTTGAAAGATATTCAGGAGGTGGAATTGATGGGCTTAGGAGGTACAGAGTAGGAACAGAGAAGACAAGCATGTCAGGGTGTTTGGAGGAATGGAAGTTCATAACTGAGTAAGAGAACAAGGAAGGAGGAGCAGGTTTGGAAAAGAAAATGAGTTTACTTTGGAACACTGACTTCAAGGTGTGTATGGGACAGGAGATACCTGGTAGGCATTTGGAGTTGTCAAGTTTGTAGGCACTGGCTATAGGTGCCAGCGAGGCCTTGAAGATTAGTTGTTGTTGAATCTTACTCATCTTCTTCCTCAGCATTAATCACAGTGCTTTGTATATAGGGGGTGTGAATAGATCTCCTCCCTTATAAGATGTGATCTTGAATCTTGGGGAAGTAACTTCCTCTCTCAAGACCTGTTTCGCTTTCTGCAAGTGAGAGAGTTGAACTAGATCAGTTGTTCTCAAAGTCTGCAACAGTCTGGTATGTTGGGATCAGCTGCGAGGTATGGCAAGTCATTTTTAATAATAAAGAACTGATGTTTGCTTGCCTTTTAAATGAGAGTAGATTTATGTTTCTCTTTCTTAATTGCATTCCAGTGTGTTTTCTTAAGTATAAGAAAGGGGAGGGGTTATAGCTGGTCTGCTGGAATTTCAGGGCTCTGGGTGTACCAGTGGACGTGTCACACAGGAGTGCTGGTGTGAAAAAGTTAAGAATCACTGTACTAAATGGTGGTTAAGGACTTACAACTGCAAAATTTATGTTTATATCGAGGACCCATCATTCTGATTATAAATAATTTTTATTTTTCCAACTTCAGGAACTCTATTTTAAGAATCTCTCAAGACGAGAAAAACAAGTCATGGAGAAGAATGGAAATAACCGAAAGCTTCGGGTTTGCGTTGCTACTTGCAACCGTGCCGATTATTCTAAACTTGCCCCGATCATGTTTGGCATTAAAACAGAACCTGAGTTCTTTGAACTTGATGTGGTGGTACTTGGCTCTCACCTGATAGATGACTATGGGTAAGATGAAAGCATTTTCCTATGATACTCTTCATTGGAACATGGTGGCAGTACTGGAGAGAGCTTGCATCTCAGAGCCATGTGGAACTAGCTTCAAATCCCACTTCTACCACTTACTTTTACGTGGCCTTGGAGAAGTTGCTTAGCATCTCTAAGCCTCAGGTTCCCCAGTTACAAAATGGAGTGGAAACCTATGTTGTATGTTATTATGAAGAATGGAGATAGTGATATAAAGTGTCCATCACACTGATGCTGCTTAATAGATGCTTGATAAAGGATAGCTATAAATATTTTTATTTATTATTACATTCAGGAGAAATTAAATACATATTGTGTGACTATAATAATGTGATTCCATGCAATCTGTTTTGTGAGTTCTAATGGTAATTCTACATTAAAACCGGTATATAGATCAACAGCATATAAAGTAGTAGCTGTGGAAGAAGATTTTAAAATCTAATTGACCTACAAGGTAAAGTAGAATGTTATATTACCATTACCATTGGTATTTATTTTGGTGATATTAGGTTTGTTACTGATTGCAGTCTAAATTTGAAAAATGAAAGTTGGGAAGTCTTTGAGGGAGCAGAATGTATAAACCAAAGATGAACACTCATTGTGTCACATGTAATAAAATGGCATTTAGAGCACCCTTGTGGCATGAAAATGTTAATGCATCCTCCTAAGATGGTCAGAAATACAATATTACACAGCCATGTGTTACTTAACGATAGGGACACATTCTGAGAAATGCTTGTTAGGCGATTTTGTTGTGTGAACATCAGAGAGCACTCACACAACCCTAGCTGGTACAGCCTACTGCATGCCTAGGCTCTGTGGCACTCAGGGTACCACCTTCGTATATGCAGTCTATTGTTGACCGAAATGTCCTTGTGTGTCACATGATTGTATGTGAAAAAAGCTTGTGTTAAAGTAAAATTGTCTTTTTCAGACTGTTCTTTAAGAATGAGACAATAACAACAGAAAAAACAAATAACATTTGCCTCCAAAAACCAATTTGCTCTAAGAAAGTACTTAAAGAGTAGAGAAGAAACTTATGGATAGCTCAGGAAAATCAGATTTAAAACATATGACATGAATTCTGGCTATCTAAGAAAATCCACTGGTTCTTACATACACAGGACAAAGATAGGACAAAGCAGAAGAAAAATCTTAGCTAGAGCCTGAGATGAAAATCTAAGTGGGTCCTTTTACTTCTGTGAGAAAAGTTTAACAGGAAGACTAATGGGAGAGAGGCTCTTAAAGAAACCGTCGTAGGTTTCTTATCTGACTACCACAGTAATTAAGCCTGGAAAGGTAGTATTTGTCTGGTGAGGCTGTTAAATAGGAAACTTGACTACTACTTAATGGAGATGTATGTTTAAAGTACATTCTCATATAAGAAATTGGTTGCTTTGGGGAGGAGGGACGGCATGACTGGGAAACAAAAGTGAGAAGGTAGCCTTTTCACCATAGAACCTTTTGTGTCTTGAGTTTTAAACCACATGAATGTATTATCTAGTTTAAAAAGACATTAAAACAGCAGAAAAAATCAGCTACCTTCTATTTCAACTACTTGGATATTTTTTTAAAAATAGCATTTTTACACTCTTAAGAATTGGCAAAAAAGGAAATCAAATAAGTACCAATCAACTACTTAGAAATTCATGTGTTCATTTATTTCCTGCATGAGTTGGTAATACAAAATATTAAAACATTTTAGAGTGGTTTTATGTCTACACCAAAACTGAGCAGGAGGTACAAAGGTTTCCCATATAGGTCCCTGTCCTCACACATGCATCACCTCCCCCATTACCAACATCTCCCACCAGAGTGGTTCATTTGTTACAACTATGAACCAATATTGACACGTCATTATCATCCAAAGTCCATAGTTTACTTTAGGGTTCAACATGGTGGTTTAAATTCTGTAGGTTTGGACAAATGTATAATGACATATTTCCACCATTATAGTGTCATACAGCGTTGTTTCACTGCCCAAAAAGGCTGCTCTGCCTACTCATCCCCCCTCCCCTCAACCCCTAGCAACCAGTGATCTTTTTACCATCTCCATAGGTTTGTCTTTTCCAGGACGTCATATATTGGAATCATACAGTATACAGCCTCTTCGGATTGGCTTCTTTCACTTAGTAATATGCATTTAAGTCTCCTTCATGTATTTTCATGTCTTGATAGTCATTTCTTTTTAGCGCTGAATAATCCATTGTCTGGATGTACTATAGCTTATCCATTCACCTACTGAAGGACATCTTGGTTGCTTCCAAGTTTCAGCAATTATGAATAAAGCTGCTGTAAGCATCCATTTTGCAGATTTTTGTGTGGACATAAGTTTTCAGCTCCTTTGGGTAAATACCAAGGAGCACAATCGCTAGATTGTATGGTTTAGTTTTCTAAGAAACCGCCAACCTATCTTCCAAAGTGGCTGTGACATTTTGTATTCCTACCAGCAGTGAGTGAGAGTTCCTGTTGTTCCACATCCTCCCAGCATTTGGTGTTGTCAGTGTTCTGGATTTTGGCCATTCTAATAGATGTGTAGCGGTATCTCCTTGTTGTTTTAATTTGCGTTTCCCCGATGACATATGATGTGGAGTATCTTTTCATATGTTTATTTACCATCTTTATATCATCTTTGGTGAGGTGTCTGTTAAGATGTTTAGCCTATTTTTTAATTGGGTCGTTTTCTTATTGTTGAGTTTTAAGCCTTTGGATGCAACAAGAAATCCTAAGGGAAATTAGAAAACATTTTGAACTGAATAATAAATATTACAGTATATCAAAAGTTTTGGGTATAGATGAAGCAGTGCTTGGGGGAAATTTATATCTTTAAATACTTACTAAGAAAGAGAAGTTCAGAGTCAATGATCTCTTACCACTCTATTAAACAACAAAAAGATGAGAAAATTAAACCCAAAGTAAATAGAAGGGAGGAAACAATGAAGAGTGAAAATCAATGAAATATAAAAATAGAGAAAATTAACGAAGCCAGAGGGTCTTTGAAAATATTAATAAAATTGACAAACTCCTAGCAAAGCATAAGAAAAAGAGAGAGAACACAGGAATTAACAATATAAGATGACAAAGAGGATATCACTGCTGATCTTACAGCCTTAAAAGAATAAAAAGGGAATAGTAGGCCAATAAATTTGGCAATCAGTTTAGATAAAGTAGACAAACTCCTTGAAAAAACACTGCTTACCAAAACTGACACAGAAAAAGTAGAAAAATCTCAATAGCCCTATATTTATTAAAGAAATTGAATTCATTATCATACACTTCCTATAAAAATAATTTCCCACAAAGATGGCTTCACTTATTATATCAAATATTTAAGGAAGAAATAACATCAATCTTATACAAAGTCTTTAGGAAAATAGAGGAGCAGGGAACTTTGCCAGATTGTTATATAAAGTCAACATAATCCTGATATCAAAACCTGATAAGTACATTATAAGAAAGGAAAATTCAGACCAGTATCCCTTGTGAACATACAGTTGTCCCTCAGTATCTGAGGGGATGTTAGTTCTAGGACCCTTCCCACAACCCCGGAAGGGGAAACACCTGATCATTTCACAGATGTCAAAAAAGCATTTGACAAAGTTAAACAACCAGTTATGATAGAAACTCTGAGCAAACTTGAAATAGAAGGGAAATTCCTCAGTCTGGTAAAGGCCACCTGTGAAAAACCTATAGCTAATATAAAATTATGCTTTCCCCTTGAGATTGGGAACAATGTAAGGATTTCTACTTTGACTACTACTCTTCAACTTGTACTGGACATAACAGCCAATGCAAAAAAGCAAGAAATAGAAGTAAAGGCACAAAGATTGTCTTTAATTACAGAAAACATGATGGTTTGTGTAGGAAAATCCAGAGGAGTCCATAAAATGGCTATGAGAACATCTGTGGTGTAAAATGAAGTATGTGAAGAATCCTTCATGATCTAATAATATAGTGTTGAATGGATTAAGTAGATTACAAAATCGTATGATGTCTTCTCAGCTGTGTTAAAATATGCATAGAGTGGCTAGAAAGAAAGAAATCAAAATGATAACACTGATAATGCTGAGTAGTAGGTTTAGGGATGTTAACTTTCTGTATTTTCCAATTTTAAAATAATAAATTTAGTATATTTATTTAGAAAAAAGCAATCTCTTTTGCAATCTAGTCATAACAGGAAATTTGAAGGCATTGACACTTGCTGCTGTTATTGAAGCATGAAAGAGACAAAACTGCGTTTCACAGCCAATTTAATGCTGTGAAACCTACATTTCACCCCATGCAGAATTATGCTGCATTGACTGTACTAGACAAAGAAAATTCAGGAGATAATTTCCATCATTCAGAAATTTATATTATAGTGACATGCCAGGTATCCTGATTCCCTTTTTTTCCAATAAAAAAAAAGAGCTTTGCCTTTGTAAATTAAAGTTTTTTCTATTAAGTAGCATATTGCTTTTTAAAAATTTATAAATATAAAAAAAAGTGACCATTCTTAAAAGTGTGGTCTCTTTTTTTCCTAATAAAAAAATTGTGCCTGAGGTATTTCTCCCTCCAGGTATTGACCAGGAGGAGGCGTGGGTGGGACTGCCAAGGTGCTGGGTGTGCTCTGTCTTGATCTGAGGTGTTCGTGTAGAATAGTTAATCAAGCCATCTGTGCATTTATGGTCTGTGCTTTTAATTTGTGTGTGTGTTATACTTCAATTTATTTATTTTAACAAGTAAATTTTATAAAGTACTTCTCCTTTCAGGGTTGATGTTAGATTGCTTTCCTCCTATGTTTTTATGACCTTATGTTTAAGAACATGCTCTCACATCCTTCTTTCTTTCCTGCTTTAGAAACACATATCGCATGATTGAACAAGATGACTTTGACATTAACACCAGGCTACACACGATCGTTAGAGGGGAAGATGAGGCAGCTATGGTGGAGTCAGTAGGCCTGGCCCTAGTGAAGCTACCAGATGTCCTTAATCGCCTGAAGCCTGATATCATGATTGTTCATGGAGACAGGTTTGATGCCCTGGCTCTGGCTACGTCTGCTGCCTTGATGAACATCCGAATCCTTCACATTGAAGGTGGGGAAGTCAGTGGAACCATTGATGACTCTATCAGACATGCTATAACAAAACTAGCTCATTATCATGTGTGCTGCACCCGAAGTGCTGAGCAACACCTCATATCCATGTGTGAGGACCATGATCGCATCCTTTTGGCAGGCTGCCCTTCCTATGATAAACTTCTCTCTGCCAAGAACAAAGACTACATGAGTATCATTCGGATGTGGCTAGGTACGTATCAGACTTTATTCAGTCTAATGGTGGTTTTTGTCAGTGTTGGGTATGTTTCAGTCTTCAGAAACTATTGTGGATAGAATATTCCATTTTCAATCAGAACACTAAAGTCTTTGTTCATAGATCTCACCCTATGGTACGACTTCACCTCTCTGAGACTCACCTTTTCTGTAAATTAGGCTTAATGAATTGAATTTTTAAAATCTATACTATAATTTATAGAATAGAATGCTTTTAATACATTAAATATAATGTTATAGGTGAGTATTTAGTTACAAGGACAGATCCTGATATAACAAAAAGGGAAAAAAAAGCAAGTTACAAAGTTATATGTAAAATATGATGCCATTTTTATAAAAACTATATTATAATAGGAAAATTATTAACTTTTCTAAAATATTAGAAAAGTTAGGAAGTATGTATACCAAGTCATTTATTTCTGGTTAGTAGATTTATGAGTGCTTTGATTTTTGTTTTCCTATATTTTGTTTTTCAGTACAATGAAAAAAATTATTTTAAATTTTAGTGCCCTTCTTATGGGACTGTTGGAGATGATAAATGTTGAAAGCAGTAATTGGCCATAAGTACTTATTAATATAAGAGATGATGATGATTATTAAGAAGAAGTCATAATTGTCTGGTTAGAGTTTGTTATCACTGTAAATAAGCCTGAAGCTCTAAAATCTTCACTTATCAATGATCTAGCTTTCTGGAAATTACCTTTTGCTAATTAGAGGCAAAAAAGATAGGTTTATAAACAGAATGTCAATTGGTTAATTTATAGTGAAAGTACTATCTAGAGGACAAATCAATTAATCATCTATTTAGGACTCTCCTTTTTTTGGAGAGGGTGTGGAGAGAAGGGAACCCTCATTGCTGGTTTTTTCTCCAGAACAATCAAGGACTCTCCTTTTTTAAGAGGAAGATCTATTGAATAATGAAATTAATGAATAGAAAATTGATCTAGTGATTGTGCATATTTTTAATCCAGATAATATTAGAACAGGAAAGGAATCGGGCTTTTCCTACTATATAAGTTAATCCATTCTATATATTTCCTATTCTTGGACAAATGTGTAGTTATCAGGGAACCTTTCTAGATAATGCTGATAGAACAAACTTCTCTCTCTCCAGTCTCTCTTTTTTATATGCTTCTAAGTAAACAGTCTTGCATTTTACTCTGATTATACTGTTAGCTCTCTATATATTCTGAAAAAGTGTATATTTGAAAAACTTGTAATGAATGGAAAATAACCCTTATAAAGCAGAATGCAAGATTGTACCTGTAGGGCTTAAGGTTATATTTGGAACTGTCGAAGCAGTTTCCTTATGAAAAGAAGGATGAAAAAATAGTAAAAACTAGATTTTTTTTAAACCAGTGGAAAAGAAAACACAAGACAGTGAGTCTGCACCTTTCACTGCTGGCAATAAGACATTTGGTGCAAAGCCTGTAACTGCTTCTCCTCTGTAACTTCTGATGGTTTTACTTTGCTTATAGGAAAAATAAGGTTGAGTAGGGCACTCAGAACATGCAGATTATAACCAGAACATTAATAAATAACAGTCCTAATAAAAATATTAGCACAGTTAAAAAGACATGTTATTCCTAATAATGAAAGAAATACCACAGTAAATATGGAACTTTACAACACAAAACAAAACGATGATGCCTTCATGGAAAGGGCGTTGTGGAAGGGCTGAAGCTGCTGAGTTCTGGAGACAAAGGCAGAGTGATCATCAGAAGTCGCCCATGGAGAAGCAGGCGCGGGCTCTGCATGTATCCTTGTCGGGGACAAGTAGCTCTGGCTCGTCTCATTTTCTTTTTCACCAGTTGAAAAAAAGACATCTAGTTTTTGTTCTTTTACCATCCTTCTTTTATAAAGAACCTGCTTAAATGGCTCCATATGGAACCTTAAGTGACAAAGTGCAGTCCTGCTGCGTTCTACATTATATGGCTGTTTTCTCTGTACTACAAATGTTTCTTAATCACACTTAAAGTAGAAGATAAATGAGAAGTGGAAAGCTCTCGTGGGGTAAACTGGAATTTTTCTTTCTTTTCACCTTTCACTTAGCCCTTGGCCATAACTTGTAGCAATAAGTTGTGTAGAATGATCCCCTGCATGGGACTGCAGAAGCTCCATACGTCCTCACTATCAAAGAAAAACTGTCACCAAAAAGAAAGCACAAAAATCAGAGAGACTTGCCCTAGAAGTGTTCTCTAGACAGAGTACATGGGCAAACTGAGCCAAGGAGAGAATGCCGGGTGAAGGGGCCTTGTGACGAGTACCATATTTCTCCACAGAGAAATCCATTTGTTGCGTACATTTACGTTAAGGTTCTTTGGATTCAGCCGTGAGGGATCCTGTATGAATAACTCAACTGCTCCATTAAAGGCTGACATCATTCCTCTGTTCACCAGTCCCAGATGAGCTAATTCATATGGCAGAAATACACACTGTAGCGGGACTAGTTTGTGCCTGCGGTCAGATTGCCACATATACATAGCATTTCCATATCCTTGCCCTGAAGATACTTCTTTTATTATTACTCCTCCTCCCAAGTTTTTCTTCTCTTTGAAATAGTTTCTTTCTAATGGCCCTGATTTATAGCTAGTAGATTATCTGAATTTATGTTGATCTTATCCTTCTAGACTATTGCTTCTTATGGATTCTTTTAGGGCTTTAGGTCTTTTTCTTGCTTTGTACAAAAATTTAATAATTATATCATCCCCACTCTCAGTTTATAATATAAGATGGGTCTAATAATTTTTTAAAATAAAATTTTGGAGACTGCAGTCTTTTAAATCAATACTACTGAAGATTCTTAGTAAAAATTATGTTACCATTAAACCATAAAAAATTGCTACTAGTTGAATTTGGAAATTAATGATAAACTTATAGTTCATGATGAAGTTGATCATTAAAATTAATATCACAAAGAAATATATTCTTTCATTAAAAATAAGCAGTGGAGTTCATTTTCAGTTTTATGGGATAATATAGGCTCTCTTGATAAAGGTTTTGTGTTATTTGACATAGCACTGGCTGTTTGAACCTTTTACACTTTGCGCATTTGCTGAGGAACTGTCCTTGGGATCCTAGCCTGGGGATGAGTAAAACCTTTCTAGTTCCTGTGAATAGAGTTAGAAACATTTCCGTTTGTTGAATCTGGTGGGCGATGGTATGGGGAAGCTGCTCTGCATTAGATGAAGTATATTTAATGCTCATTCGATCTCTAAATGCAACACATTATTATTCACTAATATGGCTGATAATTCATTAGAAACACTAGTTAGAGATTGAGAAGATTCACATTTTTCTAATGCTTTGAAATATTTTGGGTTTTAAAACGGTGAATTCTGGTGTCTGCTATTTAAAGTTATATACTTTGTTTGTGGTAGCAAGCGCCTTTGTAAGATGTTGTTTGCTGAATCCTTGGACATGTTGCTCTAAGTTCTTATTGTTTGATCCTAATTTGGATGTCCTGCTTAGAGAGTGAATTCCTTAGAATTCTTAAAAGCACAGACTTTGCGGTCTTGCTTTTTAGAATTTGCTTCCTCCTCCTTTAAGATTCGTAACTAATGAAGCAATGTGGTTTGATTTTCTTTAAACAGGTGATGATGTAAAATCTAAAGATTACATTGTTGCACTACAGCACCCTGTGACTACTGACATTAAGCATTCCATAAAAATGTTTGAATTAACATTGGATGCACTTATCTCATTTAACAAGCGGACCCTAGTTCTGTTTCCAAATATTGATGCAGGTAATTGAACTTGAAAATGAAAGTATGCCAGCTACCTGTCCCGTGTTATGTTTCTATTATCTCTTCTTTTTACTGCCCTTCCTATCTTGCTTATGTTATCATTGAAGCCCACTCTATTCTGAAATTTATTCCGATTTTCAAAGGATCATCAATTTTGCAGTAGATCAAAGAGTTTGTGATGTTTTTGTCAAGTTTAGTAGAAACTTAATAGGAAAAAAATAAATACTAAAAAAAGATCTCTCTAATCTCCATTCTAATTCCATGTTTGGTCTTCCCTCCAGTTTCCACCAACAAGAAAATGCAGTAGCCAAGAGACATATACCTTAAAAGGTGAAAGAGTGTCCCTGGGAAAGTAATGGTCCCACTGACCTCAGTAAAATAGCCCTTCCTGTTATTTTGTGTTCTCTGGCATATCTGTGATACCTTAAAATAAGATCGAACTTAAGCGGTCTAGACCTGGAGTCCCCAGCCAGTTGGTCCTGAAGCCTGACATGGTTGATCACCTACTGGTGGATGGTACTGTCAGCTTTGGTGCTATGAGACCTTAAGCAGGTTAATGGGATGTGATGTATAAGTGAGAAATGCCAGAGTCGGGCCTGACATTGAGGAACCTGCAAATACTGGTTATTATTAGCCAACAACACTCATTGCTGAGCTCTTAGGCATTTTTGGTAAAGGAGGCAGGAACCCTTTTCTGCAGTGCCAAGATGTCGCCATGTTACTCTGAAAGACTCCTTCTCTTAGGGCTTCTTGAATAATCTTTTCTGTTAGGGGAAACAAAGTAGGGTATTAGTTGAAAGAAAAATTAAGAACCCTCAACCCAGATTTTGTCTAGGTAATGTGTCAATATTTCAAAAACCTTAATGTTTATCCTTTTCTAATTCTTTAAATTTTTGTAAAATATTTGTAATATTATATATCTCTCGTTCAATATTCATTGTCAGTTATATTCTGCTTATAATATTCTTTCCTGCTTGTATACACTTTAGAATTAGAGATCCTTTCCCCTAATAAAGGGTCCTAGAATGCCTAAATTATGTCTGCCACTTGCCTCTCCTCCTCACAGGATTTTTGATAAAATACGCAAGGAACAATAGGGAAATAAGAATCAAGGCATCACTTTCTCATCATCTGGCTTAGTGCCCAGTTCCTTAAGGTAGGGCTTGCTAGAAAACAGGATTAGTGCCTGTGGTTTAGTCTTAAGGCCAAAGGGAAGCCTTCGCCTGAGCCCAAATCTGAATCTTCTGGTGTGCCCTGCACTACAGTAATTCTGGGTGCTGACTGGCGTGCTCTGGCAGGAGAGAAGTGGCCAGGCCTGTTCTGAGGAGTTAGACCCTGAGTCTATTACTTAGCTTGCCACATAGAGAAAATTCAAGAGAGAGAGAAGGCATGCATGTCCAGCTTCTGTTAAATCAGTGCCTTCCGCCCCTCAGTGAACATCATGGTATGGTTGCTGTCCTGCCTTCTAACCAATCAGATTACCACCTTTGCCTCCCTTGGTAGGCCGTAGCTAGGAAAGGGTGAGCAGAGAGGCATTAAATATTGCCTCTCCCTCATACATATGTAACATTTTTTAAAACCATGCATTTAAAATAAAATAGGAGCCATGGTATCAGAATCTATCTTTATTTTCTTAGAGCTTAGTCCATATAAGTGGGAGTGCTATCCCACTGAAGTATATTGTTGGTGTAAATGTGTGCATAGCTGAGGCAGAGGCTCTCTGATCAGCTGGGTGTGTGGAGCCCGAGACCTTTCCATTTAGGAACTCTCAGCTTAAGAGAGAGACCGTTGGCCTGTTCCAAGCCTCTTAATTGTTAAGGTAAAGGCTTTAACTGGGGCATTCATACATTGTGTTTGCTTTGCTGGGTGCTGTTTGAAAAGTCCCAACTGCTGCTATTTGAAGTTCTTAGATGAGTTGAAGCAGAGAGCTGACCAGACATTTAGATATACATCATTCATGAAAGATCAGTAACTAAAATTACTGTCTCCCTAATAACCAGTGTGAATTTTTATAGGGAGATTTCTTCAAGTGGGGCTATACTTGCCAATGAAAATGGTTTCTTTATCTTATAAACCGTTTAAGAATTGGTTCTCTTCATTTTCACAGGGAGCAAAGAGATGGTACGAGTGATGCGGAAGAAGGGCATTGAGCATCATCCCAATTTTCGTGCAGTTAAACACGTCCCATTTGACCAGTTTATCCAGTTGGTTGCCCATGCTGGTTGTATGATTGGGAACAGCAGCTGTGGGGTACGAGAGGTGGGAGCTTTTGGGACACCCGTGATCAACCTAGGAACACGTCAGATTGGAAGAGAAACAGGTATCTACCCTTGCTTCTATTTCACGTGACTAGGCTTGATACTCATATGAATTATGACAAGGTATGCAGGTATCAGTGCTAGCATATATTTTTATGAACAAGTGAGTGAATGAAGTTAATGACCAATTGTAGCCTAAAATCTATAAATAGTACACAGTGATTATCAAATTTTTTTAGGGCTCTACTTATTTACATTTTTATTGTCTTTGTAATATCAGTTAGAGCTAAGAGTTTCTTAATTATATTTCACTTTCTGGGCCCAGTAGAGTCCCTAAAGGGGGCTTTAGAGCATGGCAATTCTAAGTAAGATGACCCCTTAATAACTCAAGCATAAGTAGGGTTATTATTAATGAATTTGCTAACTGTGCTAGGTCCTGTTAATAACATTAGTCACAGTTCTGATACTATATGTGGAAATGTGTTTCTGTAGCTAATGGAGAATGTGTACCATTTATGGGAGAAGAGCTGCACTAGAATCAAGGAGATCAGTGCCAGCTCTGCTCCTTCTCTGTTCCTCGTAATTGCTACCCTAACTTTCTTATCTTCAGACCTTCTTCCCCTTTCATTCCCAACGTATTACTTTGCTCCCCACTGCACAGAGAAAATAGAAGCCATCAAATGAAAATTCTTTCAACTTCAGTAATTCATTCATTAAGAAACTATTTAGGGCCAGCCTGGTGGCGCAGCGGTTAAGTTCACACATTCCGCTTCTCAGTGACCCGAAGTTCACAGGTTCAGATCCCGGCTGCAGACATGGCACCACTTGGCAAAAGCCATGCTGTGGTACGCATCCCACGTATAAAGTAGAGGAAGATGGGCACAGATGTTAGCTCAGGGCCAGTCTTCCTCAGCAAAAAGAGGAAGATTGGCAGTAGTTAGCTCAGGGCTAATCTTCCTCAAAGAAAAGAAAAGAAAAGAAAAGAAACTATTTATAAGCACCTACTATGCGCTAGGCACTGGGTTTGGCAGTAAACTAGACTACCAAAGGCTGAGCACTCGTGTAACTTCCATTCTAGTTGGAGGGGAGATAGATGATAGATTAAAAAGAAAGAAAGAAAAAAATCAGAATTTCTGTGTGCTGTGCCAGCTGTAACACAAGGTAATATGATGGGCTACATTAGATTGGATAAGGGAAGGCCTTGAGGAGATGACACTTAAGCTGAGATCTAAATAACAAGGAATCAACTGTGTGAGGATCAGGGAGAAGCAGAGGGAGCAGCCAGTTTGAAGACCCTAAGGTAGGAACAAGCTTGATGTATTTGAGAAACAGGGCGGCCAGCAGAGCTGTAGAGTAATAGGCAAAAGGAAGAGTGATACAAGATTATGTTAGAGAAGGAGGCAGGCCTCTGTGAGCCAGAGTAAATGATCTGGAATTTTTTCTAAGGATGATAGGAAGCCATTTAAGGGAGAGGATGAGATGATATGACTTGCATTTTGGAAAGATCGCTCTGGCTGCGCTCTCCATATATGGAGAGTGGGACGTGGTGGGACAGGAGTGGAAGCAGGGTGACCAGTGAAGGGGTTATTTCAGTTCATATGAGAGACGATAGTGGCTTAGACCACATGGTGGTATTAGAGATGGAGAAAAGTTAGATTTGGGGTTTGTTATGGTACTTGCTGATGCTTGGATGTGAACGGTGAAAGGAAGAAAGCAATCAACAGTAACTCTTAGATGTTTGTTTTGAGCAGTGGGGTTACTCTTTCCTGACATGGAGGATACTGAGGGAGGAACAGATTTGGGAGGGAGTGGAATTAAGAGTTCTTGAATGGCCACATTAAGTTTGCGATACCTATTAGATACCAAAGTGGACAAGACAGGTAAGCAGCTAGATAGTTCCAGAGAGAGTTTAGTTGGAGATATAAATTTGAGAATGATTGGCATATAGATGGTGTTTAGTTAGGATATCAGTTCTGCTGCTGTAACAGAGAGACAAAATAATAGTGTCTAAGAAAGTTAGATTTTCTTTGTTTCTCATTAGTATGGCAGCTCCACAGTCAAAGACTTTAGGCTTCATTCATCTTCTTGATGGGTGCTGCAACTCTTGCTGTTAAGTTCACATTTTAGCCACTGGGAAGGAGGAGAGGTGAAGATGTCAAGGATGAACAAAGTCACAAGCCTACAGCTAGCTGCATGGGACGCTGAAGAATATAGTCTAGCTGGGTGACCAGATGCCCAGCGAAAAATTCTGTTAGTAGTATGGAGAAAAGATATTGAGGATAATGGCACACTCTGCCAGAGACGATAGTTAAAACCAAAGCACTAAATAAGATTACCCCAAGGAGAACGTGTAAATAAGGAAGAGACTGGAGCCCAGGACCAACCTCTGGAGCCTTAAATATTTAGTGTTCGGGTGAGGAGGGAAGGACCAGCAAAGCATACTGAAAAGGAACTGCCAATGAGGAAAACCAGCAGTGTGAAATCATTAAAGCCCAGAAAATAGTGTTTCACAGAGACGGACGCTGCTTTGAATGCTGCTGAGAGCTCAAATAAGATGTGAACAAAGAATTGAGTGCTGGATTTGGCAACGTGGTCCTTTTTCAAAAGGAGTCTGTGCTTTCTGTGACCACACTTACATAAACACAGGCCCATCCGTCCTTTCCTTCCCTCTCACCTTCTTTACATTGGAGGGCGTGGGGTGTCTGGTCTCTCCTGCCTGTCCACTACCTAACTTTCTACCTGTGTTCTAAATCCCCACCCTTCCTGCCTTCTCAGGACCTGTCAGTCATCCTTTTTCTGCCCTGTGTCTTTAGCTTCTTTATCATTGAAACATGCCCAGGCCTCTCGCATCTTAAAAACAAAACAGTGCAAAACATCCCCTTCTGTGAGCCCACACCTCTCTCCAGCCACCACTCTTCTGCTCTTCTCCTCTTCTTAGGCAAGTCTGTTGAAAAACATGGCCATTTTCATTGTATTTACTTCCTCACATTGGTCAGAAAATGTATGGAGAAAAAGTGACTGCCTGAACAGCTGACTGGCTCACTGACTAACTGACCAACCTGGCCTGACCAGCTGATTGAACAACTGGCTCAGTAGATGGAAGGCAGTGCAGATGGAAAGAGTGGGCATGGTAGATGGCTAGATGAGTGGTGAGTGGATACTAGATTAATCCAACCTTACTTATTTCAATAAACAAACAAAAGCTTAATTTATTCTCTTTGGGAATAAAGGACCCTCGCGTCCTTAAGTATTTGATATACGGAAATCTTGCTGTGAGTGCTTTAAAGGGTAGAAAGTAGAAAAGTTGATGTTTCTCTAACAGAAGGCGACTCATTTGAAGTCCTCTGGGTTTCAGGGTCCATTGTGAGTACAACACACTGCTAATTTCTTTATTCTTTGAATATTCCCACTTCTGAATCATTATAATGTGTCACTGGATTTACTTAGGGGAAAATGTCCTTCATGTCCGGGATGCTGATACCCAAGACAAAATACTGCAAGCGCTGCACCTTCAGTTCGGTAAACAGTACCCTTGGTGAGTATATACCCGCGTAAAAAAAGTGATTTAAAAGGGGAGCTGCCTCTGGCACCATTTTCACTGTTTAATCCTCCTAACAGAGCTCTCATTCTACTTCCCTGGGGTCTCCAGCTGCTGGTGAGACAGGGCTTGCTAAGATACCCTGTATTACTCCACCAAGGGTTCCAATGGAGAATAATGTTTTTATTTGTCTCAGTTAATTAATATAGCACTTCTGCTAGGAAATACTTCTTTAGCCTACTTTGAATTTCTATAAATATTAGAAATTAATGTAACTGATTTTCTTTAAAAAGTCTAGTTCAGGGGCTGGCCCCGTGGCCGAGTCGTTGGGTTTGTGTGCTCCACTTCAGCGGCCCAGGGTTTCGCCGGTTCAAATCCTGGGCACGGACATGGCACCGCTCATCAAGCCATGCTGAGGTGGCATCCCACATGCCACAACTAGAAGGACCCACAACTAAAAATACACAACTATGTACCGGGGGCGCTTTGGGGAGAAAAAGGAAAAATAAAGTCTTTTAAAAAAAAAAAAAAGTCTAGTTCAGCATTCTAATTAATTGAGACTGCCCTCCTTTCTATTTCAAATTAATGAGATTTCCCATATTTGAATGTTTTTTTCTGAAAGTAACTTTATTCCTCTACAAATATAAAGATTAAAAAGCAAAATAAAGGGGCTGGCCCTGTGGCCGAATGGTTAAGTTTGCACACTCTGCTTCAGTGGCCCAGGATTTCACTGGTTCAGATCCTGGGCGTGGACATGGCACCGCTCATCAGGCTTCGCTGAGGCCGCGTCCCACACAGCACAGCCAGAGGCACTCACAACTAGAATCTACAACTATATAAAAAAAAAAAAAAAAGCTAAATAAATTCACTGTCCCAAACTATGTTATATTCTGAAATTGGCTTAAGAGAGAGAATTTTTCTTTGATGATATAGGCATTTTGTTAATGGTATCTCAGGCTGGAATTAGTTGTGTTTCAATCAACAACAGAATCAGATACTGCATTGGTAGTATGCGGGTACTTAGTTACTATGTTGCTGAAGAGATTCAGATGTTATTTTAAAAGGAAGAAAAGCAAACTATGTATTACCCCAAGTCTCAGATTCCATTAATACCATGTTCTCAATATCACTTAATATGTATGAGAGAAGCATTTAATTTAATCTACTTTTTGGATATTACAGTTCAAAGATATATGGGGATGGAAATGCTGTTCCAAGGATTTTGAAGTTTCTCAAATCTATTGATCTTCAAGAGCCACTACAAAAGAAATTCTGTTTTCCTCCTGTGAAGGAGAATATCTCTCAAGATATTGACCATATTCTTGAAACTCTAAGTGCCTTGGCTGTTGATCTTGGTGGGACAAACCTCCGAGTTGCAATAGTCAGCATGAAGGTAAAATAACTCCTAAGGTCTTAACTTTCTATCCTCAGTAATTGATTTTTAAAAAGTATGGTTGGAAGGTAGGGCTAGAAACACACACGAGAGCTTGTAATTATGTCCCCACGGCGTTGACTTTTGGATCCAGTACGATGTTTGTCTCGCTATTTTAGTAATTATTAACATTTTAAAGAAGGAAAATTCTCAGGGAATCCAAGTTAATAGACTTCAGCTGACAATGAGAGACCCCTTAGGCACCAGAGAGGGCTTTTGCCACCCAGGAGATCTGAAATTCCACACCTGGTAACAGCTTGGAGTATGGAGGATGCTTATTACTATCTAGAAGCGCTTCTCCTCTAGAACACCGTTGTAGTTGAGTAGTAGAGCGTACCTTCAATCCCTTAACCAGACCCCATCACCGCAGTGTTGACAGCGGCTGAGAGCCTTCATAAAAACACCAAATTCTCCATGTTAAAATGATCTCTAATGACTTCGTAAAGAAGAATAAACCTACGAGAAAAACCTTTGTTTGAAATAGTTTAGATGTATCAAGTTTTAGGAGTCCATGAGAAGTAGCAAGGATTTTAAACACAAAGTTGTTTAGGTTAAATAGAGCAAAGCAAAACAAAACGTGATTTTCTCAGGAGAAGCCAAAAGGTCTCCTCTATAGATATTCTCTAAAAAGTATTAATAGAAGAATATTTTCTTAACACAAAATGATCTATTCCATATGAATGGCCAACACCCTTTGCAGTGGTGAAATCCTAGAGACATTACTGTTAAAATCAAGAAGGAAAGAAAGATGTTTTCTGCAACTTTAGCTAATGTAATTCTGGAAGTTATGAAGGGAATAAAGCAAAGAACAAACGGCAAAAATGGAGGTTGTGGACAAGGCAAAATAAAAAATAGTATTTATAGACAATATAAATAAACCAAAATCTTGTAGAATTAATAAGACAATTGAATAAAATGGCTAGATATTATGGTAAATATATAAATATCAATAACTTTCTACTTGAATGAAACTGTAGGCAAAGATTTAGGTTTTCCTCTAGGTGAGTGTCTGTCAGCCCTGACTGCACGTTAACATTAACATTACCTAGAAGCTTAAAAAACTATACAGATGCCTGGCTCTCATCCCAAACTAAGTAAATCCAAATCTCTAGGGGTGGAGGCCAGGCATGAGTATTCGCTCCAAGCTCGCCCAGGTGGTTCTGATGCACAGCGGAGGCGGAGAGGCACAGCTGCAGGTTTGTGTGTAATGCCAGTCTTTACCGGCGGCGTTAGCCCTCACAGATGGGTGCAGTCCGTTAACAACAAAAGAATGGAAAAGAGGCCCTGCTCAGAACAAGAACAGCAAAAACTACTGAGAATCAGCTCAACCAGAAAACTGTGATCTATGTGAGGAAAATTATAAAACTGTACTGTAAAATATAAAGGCTTGAAAAGTGTCCTAGATGGGAAGGCTGAGGATTTTTTAAATTTCAGCATTTTCCAAATTGAATTGTAAGTTTAACATAATTCTAGTCAACATTTCAGTGGGATTTTTTAAGGTTAATCACATTACTCTGAAATCTACTTAAAATAATGCGCAAGCGAGAAGAGCAAAGAAAAATTTTAAAAACAAGAATAATTAGGAGGGACTATCCCTGAATGGTGTTCACACATGCCACAAAGCACAGTAATTTGAACATCGTGGTGCCATACCATTATTGGCTTCAGTCATGGGAGATGTTTAAAGCTTAACTACTTAGGATATTTGCTTAGCTGCTTCAGTATTTAAGCAAGGAAAATTTGTCAATCTCTAAGAGTAAAATATGACCTTTTAATGAAGATTCAGATTAGCCAACATTCACCTTACACTTTAAGAGAGGGGCACATCTGGTTGGCTTGGAGTTGTCATTGCTTCAACAGCCATATGCCAGGATGGCTTCCCAGGAAGCTACTTGGGTGTATCCCAGGGCCAGCCCAAGCCAGACGGTGACTCCCTTCCCAAGCAGTCATGTTAATCTGCAGTACTGTGCTACAGCAAAGTCTAATTTATTATGAAAAAGGTCAAAAGATTGACCACATGCTCCTTAGCTAAGACCAGTGAGACAGATCTCATTGTTTTTTTCTCTTTTAGGGTGAAATAGTTAAGAAGTATACTCAATTCAATCCTAAAACCTATGAAGAGAGGATTAATTTAATCCTACAGATGTGCGTAGAAGCTGCATCAGAAGCTGTAAAACTGAACTGCAGAATTTTGGGAGTAGGTGAGACTGTGAATTACATTCCCAAGAAATACTCATTTTAATGTCCACTTTATTGTCTGCTGAGTTCTGATGTGTGACTGAACATCGAGTCACTGTCTGCCCTGTGTGTAGACGGCTCCAGGTCCGACCTGTGGGCCCCAAACATGGGAGAAGCTCCCAATAAACATGGAAGAAGCACTGATGGTGCTATGAGTCTGTGGGAAGCTGTGGCCTTAGCTCAGAATTGCTTGACTTTTCCTTGCGGTCCTTGGTAGTTTTGTCTTGGGACATCTCGGGTGAATTAATTTGTGTTCACCATCCAGAAGGTTGGCACACTTTTCTAAGATTTCTCATCAGAATTATTTGCCTTGTGTTTGTGGTGGAGCTCAGGCATTTCCACTGGTGGCCGTGTAAATCCTCGGGAAGGAATTGTGCTCCATTCAACCAAACTGATTCAAGAATGGAACTCTGTGGACCTCAGGACCCCCCTATCTGACACTTTGCATCTCCCCGTGTGGGTGGACAACGATGGCAACTGTGCTGCCCTGGCGGAGAGGAAATTTGGTCAAGGAAAGGGCCTGGAAAACTTTGTGACACTGATCACAGGCACAGGTAAGAGGACTAAGAGAAAGTTGCTTCAGGAGCTTGGTTGTGGGTTGGGGCACGTCTTCAACACGCAGGCAGGCAGTTTACGACTCTGCCTTAGCCTTCACTTCCCCCTTGAGTAGAGCCTGAAGGGGAGCTGCATGTGAGAGTTTAGGCCTGCTCAGGGCTTTTCGGTGTGTGTGCCCGGCCCTGGGCTTGCTGTGACCTTCTGAATTCCCAGGAACTTGTCAGAGCTACTCAGAGCCCTTATTCCCTGAAGCTTCTCATTCCCCAGCTTTTCCTCTCGGTCTTTTTTGGTTAGTATATTGTTTGCCCCAATTGTTATCCATTACCCTAGGCAGCAGAGACTAATAAATATGTTTTGCCTTTAAATGTTTTTGACAAATGCCCCCTGGGTAACTCCCTCAGCCCCAGGAGAGTTCTGAGGGGTGTGAGATAAAGGCAAGCCCTTTGAGCTGGTTCTCCAGGAGCTGCCAAGCAGGTCAAAACAAACCACTACAATTCTTTGAGAATAAGGTTCATCCTGCTCCCTCCAGTACTGCCATCTGTACTGAGGATGGGGTTTGTTGTTCAAGGCCACCGCCAGCCTGGGGAGTAGGTGGCTGATGGGACTACAAAATACCAGAAAGCTCTCTTAGAATGTTTCAGCTTTTCTTGATTGAGCATTCCCCTGCTTGTTGCAAACTTTTGGTTAGTTTCTAGATTTCCAAAAGAGTCGATTCTGACAGTTTTGCCAGTTTATTCATTGCTTTAGTGGAGAATGGACTTTTGGGGTTCCCTACTCTGCCATTTTTGCTGTTGTCCCAATCTGTTTTTTAAATGAGGAAACAGACCCAGCTAGTAAGTGGTTGAGCCGCCATTTCATCGCAGATATGTCTAACTTCAAAACTTCTGTGCTCTTAAATTCTGCATTATATTCCTTCCTCTCTAAGCTGACGCCCTTCTTCTTAGTCTTGGACACAGTCTTAGCAAGCTTGGATATCATTTCCTAGCTCAGAGCAGATAATGAGCTGCAAATTAGATGGGTGGAGGTTGAGGAATAAGTGCCACAAGAAGTAGTCGAGGGCAGGACAGCTCTAAGAAGCAGAGCCCTCTAAGGCAGAATGCCCTGTACTCCTTAGTAACTCCTAAACTCTGCAACAAAAGACCGTCATTGATGTTCGTGATTACTGAATCAGATTTTTAGACATAGTGGCATTAAGAAGAGGCAAAATCATATTTCATATTCTCTGGTTAAGAAAGTAGGTATATGATAGGTTTGGTGAGATTATCTTATTTCAGGTTTCCCCCAGAGCAGAGTCTGAGACAAGGATTTAGATGCAGGTATTTATTTTGGAGGTGATCCTGGAAAGTGGGAGTGCGGGAGTGGGAAGACTAGAACAGAGTAGGAGGAAAGCCATTAGAGGATGCATTATCGAAGTTGCCCTGAGGGAAGCAGAGGCTGAAATCTACCAGAAGCTCCCAGGAAGCCTGCAGAATACCATCCAGAATTGTCCACTGAATCTCCTGGCTCCTGTCTCACCTTGGTTGAGGATTGCCTCTGGGCACTGTGCTTGCGTGGCTGACTGAGCTCTTAGTGTTGGAGAAGGCCTTGGGGAGAAGATGGGCGATGTGTGCTGGAGGTGGCATCCTGTCATTGCAAGCTGAGTCTGAGCTTGCGTGGAACTGTCCAAGACAGTTGTGGTTGAAATAGTAGTGAGCCAGGCAGATGCGACCCGGAGCATCAGAGGATCTGCTGAGAACATTTTCCCTCCAAAATGCTTCCAGATAAAGTTTTGGTACTTGGTAAGTTTCTGCTCTCTAGGAAAGTAGGCATTGTATAGAACCTCACATTGCAAAGCTTTGCTAAACAGATGAGGCATGGCCATATCACAGTCTTCTGTTTCAGGGGAAGGGGCGCCTTAGTGATTGTTGTCTCTCACCGTAGGAATTGGCGGGGGGATCATCCATCAGCATGAACTGATCCACGGAAGCTCCTTCTGTGCTGCAGAACTCGGCCACCTTGTTGTGTCTCTGGATGGGCCTGATTGTTCCTGTGGAAGCCATGGGTGTATTGAAGCATATGCCTCTGGAATGGCCTTGCAGAGGGAAGCGAAAAAACTGCATGATGGTTAGTTTCTCTCTGCTGAGGAATCAAATAGCCAAATGGTGGACAGGTACTTCAAAGTAGATATTCCAAAGAAAGCCGAACGCTGGAGCCAGAACTTGTAACCTTTTCGATCCCTAGAGGAAAAGCAGAGGCTCTTCCTCGCACTGAAGCTCCCACGTCTCCTGGGTGCGGAGCCATGCTGACACCTCCTCTCCAGTGATGGAGATGGGCCCTGAGCCCCTGGGTAGCGGGGAAGATGTCTTTTATTTTTGTTTTCTCAGCCTCTAGCACAGGGTGGGTACTTAATACACATCTTAATGAAGAATTAAATGGGAGACATATTAAAGTTTTTGAACTCTGAAAGGTCTACTTGAACTAAAGTTGGTTCTGGACATGTTATAGAAGTTAGGATGGTTTCTAGTCTACTGCAAGAGGGAGTCATTTAATATCAGTATAATAAAGTGTGTCAAGTGCAAGGAGAATGATGGCCAAGGAATGTAGACGCATGTAAGAAGGACACCAGCGTTCCCTCCTCGCCCTCTCGAAGCAGGGAAGAGAGCGTTAGGGTGCCATCCTGGGGGTTGAGAGTCAGAGGACAAACAGGATTAGCGAGGCAAGTCTGGATGAGCCAGGGAGCACTTCCAGGCATGGGAAACAGCGGTCTTGGTGCATAAAGGGCAGCGCAGGGCACAGTGTACCAAAGAGGCGGGCTAGGACCAGCAGAGGGTGGAGAAGGCACTGAAAAAGCTCAGGGGAGAGACACGGTCAGATCTGAATTTAGCTTCTTCACTAAACTGTAACTTTTTGTTTTCTGGGGGGAAAATAATACTTGAATGGAGGCTGGTGTTGTGGGACAGTTCTAGAATGACAGGCAGTTTTCTAGGTGGACAGCTTGGGGATTGGGAGTATGAGAGGCAGAACAGATTTTGGCAAAAGATGATGGTTGGGTGCTCGTGAGACATCCGGCTGGACAGGTGTTGAAGGCAGCTGGCTACAGGGGTCTGATGCCCAGGAGAGATGACTGGGCTAGAGGTAAGGATTGGGACTCTTTGAGGTGGTAGTTAAACCTAGGAATGGGACTCGGAATGAGGCACGAGTCAGGGATGGAATCTGTGAAACGTCAGCATTTGAGGGGTAGGGAGGACCAGGACAGGGTGAAGTTACAGAAGCCGGAAAGGGAGAGCACTTCAGAGAGCGAGTGGCTGGTGGTGTCAAGGGCTGCTTACGAGTAAGAGAAGCTCAGAAAAGTTCACTGGCTTTGGCCATGAGGACATCATTTGAAGCCATGAAAACTGTTTTTTAACCTTGTTTTTATCATCACCCCCCTAAGGAGCCTGTTCAGACATTTTTTCCTAATCATGCCACCCCATGAAACTTCAGTATGACAGATATATTGTTTATCTGTTTGTGTTTATGTACCATCGCTATAAAAAGAGTAAGGGTTTTTGCCTGCAAGAACTAATTTTTGCCCCTTGGGGGCAAATACATGTCTTAAGAAGAGGTTCAGGGGCTGCCCTCACCTTTGGCAGCCCGGGGTTTCACCAGTTCGGATCCTGGGTGTGGACATGGCACCACTCATCAGGCCACGCTGAGGCGGCGTCCCATATGCCACAACTAGAAGGACCCACAACTAAAAATACACACTTATGTACTGAGGGGCTTTGGGGAGAAGAAAAAAAGTTAAAAAAAGATTGGTAATAGATGTTAGCTCAGGTGCCAATCTTAAAAAAAAAAGTAACAGAAAAAGAAAGTTCAAATAGTGGGAGCAGAAGCCTAACTACACTGAGTGGGAGGGAAGAAGTCCTTTGAGGACGTGGAATTTGTGAGCACATGCCGATGGAAAGGACGCAGTGGAGTGGAAGCGAAGGTTGAGGATGCAAGAAAGGGTGGTCGAGTCCCTACAGTGAGGGCCCTGAAGGGCGGGAAAGACAGGAGCTGCAAAGCCCAGGTGGACGGCCCAAGAAAGGGAAGGAAGGAGCGGAGGTGTGCAAACAGACGTGTTCATGGTGGAGGCACCTGGTGTGTCCTCCTCCTGCGAGCTCAGAAGTACAGAGACCTCTTGGTAGTGGGGTGAAGGGAGGAGGTCTGAGGAGGCGAAGGCTAAGAAGAGCAATGAGCGAGAATGGGAGAGCCAGCCAGCTAGGGCAGCTGTGAGGGCCCCTGGAGCACAGGAGAGCACTGGCTGGTCTCCGGGGAACAGCCTGCACAGTTGAGATTCCTCCCAGCAGGACCCAGGATAAGAGCAGAGGAGGAGGCAGATGCCCCTGGTTGGTGACTGGCAGAGTGAAGGTCAGGACAAGGACGATACATGACAGAAATGCCTCCTGTTTATTTAGCAGTTACTCTGGCCAGCACATAGGTACTGTATGTCCATTATTTCATTTAATCCCTAAAAGAATCCTGCTAGGGTTGGTATTGTTACCCCGATTTTATAGAGAAGAGAAACATATAGAGGTGACGTGACATGGACAGGGTCATGCAGGTAGTAGTGGCAGAGCTGGCATTAAACCCTGGTCTGTGTCTGTTCCTTAGGGGCTGTAACTTCCTGTCAGAGACTGGAGCGCTGGCAAATAAGGCACCAGCGCATCCGGGGTGGATAAGGAAGGAGATGAAGGAGATGAATGCAGCAGAGTCTGACAATTTGGGGAAAAAACCTCTCAAGGACTCTTTGATATGAGTTCTTCAAGTGAGAAGTGAAGAACCTGGAGGGCTGGGGAGGAGGCGGTGGCTGGAGTGGAGGCTCTCCCAGGTGGGGAAGCTCCGGGTGATGTATAACCAGGCAGCAAGAGGGTGGCAGAGGCCTCTGCGGCAATGGATGTAGACTTTGACGGCTGATAAAAAGCTTTGCAAATGTGAAAAGAAAACACTGTCTTCCCACGTGGGGGCTCGCTGCCTGCAGGCGCAGCGGTAGCTCGGCTTCCCCACAGGGCTGCCGCAGCGCAGCAATGACAGCTTCTCCTCCTCCCCTCTGTTCACGCAGAAGACCTGCTGTTGGTGGAAGGGATGTCAGTGCCAAAAGATGAAGCCGTTGGTGCCCTCCATCTCATCCAAGCTGCGAAACTTGGCAACGTGAAGGCCCAGAGCATCTTGAGGACAGGTGAGTGTGCGGTCCTGGGCCGCTCTGCTGCAGGGGGCGGGCCCTCGAGCACCCGGGGCTCCCACGGGTCCCAGCTTCCCTCAGGACCAGCCCTCTGGAACCGCGTTCAAGACATTTAGCAGCATTGCCTTTTTAAACAGATTTTTGTTTCGTTTTACAACTATGAAGAAGCTGCTTGTTCATTTTATAGGAAATTTAGAGAAATACAGGAGAGTAAGAAAAAGTATCACGTCAGGTTTTACTGTTCAGAGATACCAATTATTAACATTTCCTTCTGGGCTTTTTTTTTTTTTTTACATACTTGAGATCGTACAGTATAATATATACAATTTTATACCCAGCTTTTTTCATTTCGAAGTATCATATGATCACTTTCTCATACTAAGAATACCTCATGAGCAGCTTTAAAAGTAGCACTTCTCATTATGCAGTGCGAATGTACTGCCTCTTCCTGGCTGCTAGCCCTTTCTCCCTTCCTCTTTGGTGTTTTTGATTTGGCTCTCCCCCCAAAAACTGATTTGAATTTTTGTTTTCCTGTAGCTGGAACGGCTTTGGGTCTTGGGGTTGTAAACATCCTCCACACTATGAATCCTTCCCTCGTGATCCTCTCTGGAGTCCTAGCCAGTCACTATATCCACATCGTCAAAGACGTCATCCGCCAGCAGGCCTTGTCCTCGGTTCAGGACGTGGACGTGGTGGTTTCAGATTTGGTGGACCCCGCCCTGCTTGGTGCCGCCAGCATGGTTCTGGACTACACGACTCGCAGGGTCTACTAGGCCCCCCAGGGGTGGACACGCACCAAGACTCAAGAGCTCCTTAGCGGATTCAGGTTGTCTTGTAGATGATCATTTCTTGAAAAGCCAATTTGTTATTTAAATTTGATATTTGGCAGGCGACTTTGGCAGAGGAGTTTGCTTTTAGTCTCCCCTTCCAAAGTACCTTTCCCAACCTGCATTTTTGTAGATGATGCTCTTCCTGGAGTCATTTCAGCTCAAACTTTGTAAGTACCAATCACAATCTTCTGTGCCAAAAGGAGCTACACCAGTAGACGAGGGAGCCTCAGGACTCCGCTTCCTAGATGTGCCGCTGGGACCTGCAGGCCTTGCTTGGGATGTGAGCAGGAGCCTGGAGTCTGGATAGTCATCTTTCCTTTCACCCTGAGCACAGATCACAGAAAGGGATCCAGTCAGGGAACAGAAGGAAATCTCACCACGAGAGGCTTATGTAAACTTTTTTTTAAAAACAGCTTTACTGATGTATTTTTTAAGTGCAGAATTTGATAAGTTTTGACATATGTATATACATACCTGTGAAACCGTTACCACAATCAAGACATTGGACATCTGCCACCCCCAAATGTTACTTGTTGAAAGATGTTGTTTGCTATTACTCTCGCAGAACCTTAAGCAACTTTAGACAGGAATCTACAGTGGCCTTAGTGACCTTGTCCTTATCTTCTTAAGGACAGCTGAGAAGCCACTAGGACTTACAGCTTCTGAGAGGAGATTATCTGTTCTAAAAGGATCTTTGCTACTGACAAGCGGATACGTCTCCCTTCAGTAGCTTTTCATACTGTGTGGAATATGACCCTGGAGTGTCTACTAATGTAGCGTTCGTGTCTGTCATACCCAGAGCTCACACCTGTGAATCTGGATTCTGGCTGAGTAAGATTCTGTGCTTTCACTAGTGTCAAGATCCAAAGGCCAGCCTTCTTGCTACCAATTGCAATCTGAAAGAAATACTAATAGCCACCGCTATTAAGTGCCTACTGTATGCCAGACTCTGAACTAGGTGCTTCATATTACATTATTCTAAATTCTCACAACCTGTGAGGTAGGTGTTTTAATTCCCATTTCATAGAACCCCAAACTAAGTTTCATGTGTTTCAGTGACATACCTAAAGCTATGTGGCCAGTGAGTCTTAGAGACGGGGTTTGATCCCAGATCCCTCTGTGCTTTTTTGCTAAGCCACATAACCTCTCCTATCAAAAACTTTCAAAACGTGAATATATTCGAATTTCCTTTAGGCTACCAAAAGCTTTAATAAGAATATCTCATTAGCAAATGACTCGATTTATCCTTGACACTCTCAGCGGGGAGTTTAATCAAATTCCTCTATGCTGTGGAAATTTTGCCAGTACATACAGTATTGGTCTACTGACAGCTTTTTAATGGGTACTTTTGGATGATCTAAAGGAGTATATGCATATGTTCTTCAAAATGTTTATTAATTTTAGGAAAACTTGAAGGTTTCTACAACATATTCAGAGTTAGCATATAAAATAAAGTGAAATAATGAATATTGCATGTGGACTGCTTCCTTCCTGGTGGATAAATGTGAAAAGGCGGGTTGGCTGATTGCTAGAACTCTCCTAGTCTTGAAATCATCTTCAGGTCCTGGTTATTGTTGAGACATTCCACGCTGATTCCTGGGAAGGAAGCCAGTCTGCGCGGCCGTCAGTGTCTGGGGTGAGACGGTGTACTGTGAGGGGCATTGTGGTCTGTGGGGAAATCTGCCACTCTGTACCCTAGAGGACTGCATTGCTCCCAAGTTTCATACCAAATATTAGGAAGGATGGCACTGAATCTAAAACCAAATCTTAGTTTTTATTAAATTCATGGAAAGGCTAAAATATTCCAACATAATTATTATATATGGTTAATCACATCTTAATTTATTTTAATGTAAATATTCTTATGTTACTGTTCTGAGCCAAATTCTAAAGAAAAAATAAATATACTTCCTTGTGGAAATCCTATCACTTTTGTTTTGTTTTGTTTTGTCCTAATTCACTCACTAGCTAAAAGCATTTCTCTTTCCAGAAGAGATTTCTATTACATTGTTGCAGTGCTTAATTTTTGAAGATCATATACCTTCTTTAAGGCATCTAATATTGATTTCTTAACCAAAAAACCACACTGATAATAGAAAGCATTCTTACATAACATTTAAAAAATATTGCAAAATGATTACCACAATAAACCCAATTAAAATCCATCGCCATATGTAGTTAGAGAATTTTTTTTCTTGTGATGAGAACTTTTACGCTCTACTCTTGTAGCACCTTTCAAACAAACAGTCTTTTTAAGGGTGGTCGCCATGCTGTACATCACAGCCCCATGACTTATAACTGGAAGTTTGTACCTTTTGACTTTCTTCCATTTCACCCAACCCCCACCCACTGCCTCTGGCAACCACCAATCTGTTCTCTGTATCTGTGAGCTTGTTTTTCTTCAGCGTCTACATACAGTGGTCCCTCAGTATCCGTGGGGGAGTGGTTTTAGGAATCCCTGCAGATACCAAAATCCATGGATGCTCCAGTCCCTTATATAACAAGGTGCAGTACAACAAATACAGTCGGCCCTCTGCATCCGCGGATGTGAAACCTGCAGATGTGGAGGGCCGACTGTGTACGTGAGCGCAGATGGTATTTGTCCTTCTCTGACTTCTTTCACTTAGCTTAATGCCCTCAAGCTTCATCCATGTTGTTGCAAATGGCAAGGTTTCATTCATTCTTGTGGCTGAATAATACTTCATTGTCCACAATATACAGTAGGCTTCCCTTTTCCCTGGGGGATTCATTCCAACCCCTGAAACTGCGGATAGTACCAAATCCTATATATACTATGTTTTTTTCCTATACATACATACCTGTGATAAACTTTAATTTATAAGTTGGGCAGCAAGAGATTAACAACTAAGAACAATTCTAACTGTACTGAAAGAAAAGTTACGGGACTGTGGTTTCTCTGTCTCAAACTATCTTACTGTACTGCACTCACCCTTCTTCTTGTGATGATGTGAGATGATCCAAGCCTACGTGATGCGAGGAAGTGAGGGGAATGATGTAGGCATCGTTGTTATGGAGCGTAAGGCCACTACTGACCGGAGGCTCACTGCGCCACCATGATGTTGATGGTTGGGGATCCAACAGAGGGATGATTCACGTCCCAGGCGGGACAGAGCGAGATGGCGCAAGATTTCATCACACTACTCAGAACAGCGTGCAATCGAAAACCTAGGAATTGTTTATTTCTGGAATTTTCCATTTAATATTTTCAGACTGTGGTTTACTGTAGGTAACTGAAACCGTGGAAAGTGAAACCACAGGTCAGGGGACTGCTGTACCACATTTTCTTTATCCATCTATTGATGGACACTTAGGTGTTTCCATAGCTTGACAATTGCAAATAATGCTGCAACGAACATGGGGATGCAGACATCTTTTCCAGTTAGTTTCATTTTCTCAGGATAAATACCCAGAAGTGGGATAGCTGGATTATATGGTGGTTCTGTTTTTAATTTTTTGAGGAACCTCCATACTGTTTTCCATAGTGGCTGCACCAGTTTACATTCCTGCTAACAGTGCACAAAGGTTGCCTTTTCTCAACATTCTCCCCAACTTGTTTTTCTGATAACAGCCATTCTAACAGGTGTGCGGTGTTGGCTCACTGTGGTTTTGATTTGCATTTCCCCGATGGTTAGGGATGCTGAGCATCTTTTCACCTACCTGTTGACCATGTGTGTCTCGTCTTTGGAAAAATGTCTGTTTAGATCCTCTGCCCATTTTTTAATTGGATTTTTTTTTCCCTATTGAGTTGTATGAGTTCTTTATAGATTTTGGATATTTATTAACCCCTTATCAGATATGATTTGCAAATTTTTCTCCCATTCACTAAGTTGCCTTTTCCTGTTATTGATGGTTTCCTTTGCTGTACAAAAATGTTTAAGTTTGATCTAGTCCCACTTGTTTATTTTTGCTTTTGTTGTCTTTGCTTTTGGTATGAAATCCAAAAGATTATCACCAAGACCAGTGTCAAGGATCTTATTGCCTATGTTTTCGTCTAAGAATTTTTCAGGTCTTACCTTCAAGTCTTTAATCCATTTTGAGTTAGTGTGGTATAACATAGTGGTTCAGTTTTTCCAACTGTCCTTTCCTGACTGTATCTTCTTGGCTCCTTTGTCATAAATTGACCATATATGCGTGAGTTTTTTTCTGGGCTCTCTATTCTGTTCTGTTGATCTGTGTGTCTGCTTTTATGCCAATACCATCCTGTTTTGATTGCTATAGCTTTGGAATATAGTTTGAAACCAGGGAGTGTGATGTCTCCAGCTTTGTTCTTTCTCAAGGCTACTTTGACTATTTGGAGTCTTTCGTGATTCTGTACAAATTTTAGGATTGTTTGTTCTATTTCTGTGAAAAATGCCACTGGAATTTTTTTTTTTGAGGAAGATTAGCCCTGAGCTAACATCTGCCACCAGTCCCCCTCTTTTTGCTGGGGAAGACTGGCGCAGAGCTAACATCCGTGCCCATCTTCCTCTACTTTATACGTGGGACGCCTACCACAGCATGGCTTGCCAAGCAGTGCCATGTCCGCACCCGGGATCTGAACCGGGGAACCCCGGGCCGCCAAAGCAGAAGGTGCAAACTTAACCACTCCGCCACTGGGCTGGCCCCAAATCCCGCTGGAACTTTGCTGGGGATTATACTCAATCTGTAGCTTGCTTTGGGCAGTGTGGACATTTTTAACAATATTAATTCTTATCCATAAGCATGGAATATATTCTCATTTATTTGTGTCTTCAATTACTTTCATCAGTGTCACAGTTTTCAATATACAGGTTTTTTGGTGGACTCTTTAGGATTTCTATATATAGTATCATGTCATTTGCAAACAGTGACAGTTTTACTTTTCCAATTTGGATCCCTTTTCTCTTTCTTGCCTAATTGCTCTGGCTAGGACTTCTAATACTATATTGAATAACATTTAAAATTTGACATAAAAAACAAACCGGCCCCAAGAAAGAGGTTTGAAACTAAATGATGAGCACCCACTGAGTCCCTAGACCAACTCCCTCCTTTTTATGAAGCCCCACGGGGTATTGCAGGCATTAGAAACAATCCCAGATCACTGCTGCGTAACAAACCACCTCAGCACGAGGCTGGAATACTAGGGACTGGCTAGGCATTTCTCTGTTGGTCTCTCCACGTGGGCTGGTTTGCACTTCCTCACAGCATGGTGGCTCCAGGGTGGCAGAGTTTTTTACCTGATGGCTCAAGGACTACCAGCTTGTGTTTTCCAACAAACCAGCCATAAGCGGCGTTGACTTTTATGACCTAGCCTTGGAAGTCCTCTTGTATAACTTCTGTCATGTTATCTAGTCACCTCTTGGTCTTGGGAATGTTACAAACTTTACTGACACCTTAAGCTGCCATATCCACCCTCAAGAAACCATCTGGTGTCAGAGGCAAGACCAGTTCAGATGATACCAGTAAGACAATACCAAAAGGTAAGCTGCCCCACATAGAGGGCCATGGGAGCTCAGGGGCAGGAGCAAGGAGAGGCAGTGTGGAGGAAACCTTTGAGCTAGTTCTTAAACTGGATTCTGACATTTTCAATGGCATTAGCAAGGCCTGGAGATGACAGCTGGTCAGTGGACAACAGTACGATCAAAGGTGGCTAAAGGGGAGGAATGAAGAGAACTGTGGGGCAGATCAAGGAATGCCCAAAGCAGCAGCTTGGACAGGGGGATGTAGGTGGAAAATTAGTGAAGGTTCCTCTCCCTTCCAGACATAATTACCACAGGAGAGATGGGAGACGTTCCTTCTTGGCAATGGCAAGAGCAACCCCCTTCCACAGTGTGGTACAAGAGTTGACATCAGGCTCCAACTGGGAAATCTATCGGGTACCTAGCAGCAGATTTCTGAAATATGGCTTTATTAGCTGCTCGAACCATCACCTAAAATGTGACAGGTTCTGAGGGCTGACAGTGTGTTGATGCCTGAATGGAGCAGTCTCCTTGAAGCACCTGTTGTGTAGATCAATGTCATCCAGAACTTCCGTGATGATGCAGATGTGCTGTAATCTGTGCTGTGCAGTTCAGATGCCACTACCTAACCACACGTGGCCACTGAGCCTATGAAATGTAATTAGGCCTAGAAATGTATGTTTAATTTTCATTAATTTAAATTTAAACAGCCACACATGCCGAGCGGCTGTTGTACTGGCCGGCAAGGTGTAGATGAAGGATTTGGCACTAGAAATGAGTGAAGTACTAGGGATGGCACTGACACGTGCTCCAGGAATCCAGTGACAGGGCTAGGCCCCATGCTAACGCCATCCTGACTCAGGTTTACTGGCTGAACCCACAGGAGTGAGGGTCTCACTACAGTCTCTATATCCCAGAGAGACCCCTGTTGAAATATACTATCTAAGACCCCAAAGTACGGACAGTGACAGCCGTGTGGGAGAAGATGTCTAGGCTGATGAGGGGTTCACAGCGCTGTTTTAGGTGGCAATAAGGGGTTAACGTTTAGCCGGGGAACTCCCTTTTCAAGTGGAAACCTCCACAGAATCCTAGTGCAGACAACAGAAACTTGGAGCTATTTTAGTTCGAGGCGGGGGGGGGGGGGGGGGGGCACTCAATGGCTGTGCCTCCTCAGCCCTAGAAATGATGAAAGGCAACTTCTCCTCACTCCAAACCTCAGCACCTTGAGGTCAATAATGAAGCTTCGGGCTTGCTGTTTGGAAACAAATTTATTCTCAGAATAATGCACAAAAGCACAGCTGTGGCTACACCGGGAGGCTCCCCCACTCCTCCGCGCCGCCCGCCCGCTCCCTCCTCTCTGAACGCCAGGGAGAACACAGGTAAAGGAAACATGCAATCACCAACAATGATCAACTCTAAAGACAAAAGGTTTGGTCCAAAAGAACTCAACATAATTAACCCAATTACTGTGAAGAGCTTCACTGAGCAGGACTGAGCTAGTGCAGGTGTAGGGTTTCCACAGCCGGCTCTTCAGTGCACCAGGGGGGCCTGCTTGAGGGAGATGAGGACAGAGCGCATGCGGGAGACGTCTTTGGCCTGCTTGCTGGACTTGGGGTTAAAGTCACACAGCCGGGCCACCCGTTCCCACTCAGTGCCTGGGGACGACTCGTCAATGTCATTTACAAAGGCTTCTTCTGCTGCCCTGGAAGCAACAACAAAACATGTTGGTGTAACGCAGGACCCCGTGAGCTCTTCACGCCTGACTTAACGGCGTTCTCCTTTCCAAAGAGTTAACACCCCCGGCCCGAGTCAGACTCGGGAACAGACACGTGGTCAGCTCTCCGAGGCACGGTGCCTGGACTGCTGTGTAAAATGTTGGAATACAGGTGTTTGGCTCAGGGCGCTCTCCTCTGTCTGGTGATACAGAGCGTTAAAAAGCGGGTCTTGAAGCTGCTGCACACTGCCTTCACTACCACGAGCAAAGCAGCTTGGAGAGTATCTATGTTGGGCTGTCGTGAGTTTCAAATAAACTTAGAGACTTCTAAAAAGCCCACAGGTCACTGCACAAGAGCCTCTGGATTTATTCCTAAGGCTGGAGAGAAACAGGGCAGATCAACAGGAACTCAAGACAAAGCTCCCATCCAGCAGACACCCGAGACTGAAGCCGTTCTGGGAGGGTGTTTGTTAGGACATTCTCCAGTTCAGCCAAAAGGTGGCCATGTTCCCTCCAGCCAGATGCCTCGGGCCACTCAGGGCACACTCTGGCAGGGGTGGGTGTCCAATAGCTGGAGAGCCAATCAACGTCAGTTGCTTTTTGGTAGGATGCTGCTCCAATATTTTTTGACGTCCAGGTCAGCCCACCCTGAGCTGGGAACTAACTGGTGGGAGCTACAGCCCGAAAGGACAGTGTTAAAAGGAGGGAAGACACACTATATTCATCTACTCCAACAAGCATCACGGGCAAAGCGAAAGCAATGGAGATGACTGGTCTGTGGGGACGGAGGGCGGCACTCACAGGGATGGCTGTGGCAAACACCGCTGAAGCCCAGAGCCACTACAACACTGCGACTTCATGGCACACACAGTTACGGGCAGTGAGAAAGGTTTACTTAACTGTTCTAGGCTGTAGCAAGGATGGTTTATGTTTGTGCTTAAAGGTGAAGAGAAGAAAAGAAACAAGGAGAGAAACTTTAGGTCAGATATAGAAAATGAGAATGAGCTCAATGCAGATGGTAAGCTAGACATGCCCTTGCCACTCTACACTCGGGAACGTGCAGCTGGCTTTGCTGGGCCACCTGCTGCCCAGCAAACCCAGACTCGACTTTTCCAGTCTCCATTTCTACTCCAGAGAGAATGTGCAAAATCAAATCCAACACCACCTGTAAGTCCAGCATTTCACAAGTCTCCCTGCAAATGCGCCTGGGCCAGGACACCCAGCCCCGTCTTCTAATGGGATGAACAGGCCAACACCACAAGCCCTACGGCCCTCAGCCTGTTGTCCATCGTCCCCAAAGCTGCTCTCTTCCTCCATTCCACTCTCATCTCCCTTATATCGAAAGCTAGTTCTAATTTTTGAGGAGGAAACAGCAAGAACTGTTCCCAAGTCGTCGGTAATACTACTCTGATAACAGGAATCCTTAAACCAAAAAACTTTTCCAGAGAAGATGCACTTTCCTTTGGGGGGAAAGCCAAAGTGGCCCCTATCAGACAACTTTGGCTACCCTAACCTCAAGGCTCAGGCCTCTTTGTGCCAGCGTTGGGGACAGGGCATCAGAAGCTGGCCACTAGATGACAATTTCCGACATGTAAGACCATGGAGAAACAATTACAGCTCCCCATTGGAGACAACCCCGTCGGCTCTGGACTCTTCTGCCCCGAAGGAGAGGCAACCAACCCTGCATTCTTTGAAGGAACCGAATGTAAAATGCTGCCCCCACTGGCCCCTAACCCCGGACTTCCACCTCCCCCCCCCCCCACCGGACACTTGTCCTTCCCACCCGGAGCCGGGAGGCAGCAAGAGGTCAGAGCCCACCCAGTGCCAAAGCCTTCCCAGACAAGATCATGAATGACCCACATTTTGCAAGGGACCCAGCTTCCTTCCCTCCAAAACCCCAAATACAAGAAACGGCAGAGCAGGGAGTCATGATTCTGCGAGACAATCAATGGATCAAAGCCCCAGCTTATCCACTCTTATGCAGCCCCCACAGTGCCAATTTGAAATAACTTAAAAAGCAAAGCAATTTGTGACATAAAAGGAGTATTAACTCTAAATGAAAAGAAGAATGAAAACAAGAGAAGAAATTAGTTTTGCAACATACACATAACCAATCACGTCAGCGAAGGGTTGTTTGTAGAAAGCTTCGTCTGCCACCCTAGACAGCAAGAGGTCCCAAAGGCAGGCAAGCAGGCAGGAAAAAAGAGAGAACATTGAGAAGCAGAAACATCTCAAACCCACAATAGAGGCACCACTGTGCTCTGGGGAGCCGCTCCCAAGGCTCCATCCTAACCCAGCAAGGCTTCCGGCGCTGCAGACTCCATCAGGCGCCGATCCTCCGCTGGGCTTCCCCACGGGGCTTCACAGTGAGCACGGCCAACTTCAGCCCCTTGCCTCACACCCCAGCCAACAGGAGCATTTCCGAAGCTCCCACTTGGGAGCTAAGCCCTTTTACAGACATGGTGTCAACTCAATCCTCAACTCCAACGACCTAGGACACGGAGTGTTCTCACCACGCTTTACAGACGAGCTAACGGGGCCTCGAGACGACACCACCTGCTCAGCAGCAAGTGGCAACTTTGCGGGGGCAGCAGAAGTCACAGACAGGGCTGCACCTTAATGCTTCTTGCCAGCTGGCGTGTGCTCAGGAAGCTGTGTCACCTTTCTGCCTGCTTCAGTACATATCACTGGGCATGAACGCTGCCAGCCCCCCACGTGCCAGGTCCCAAAGCCAGTTTTATCTTGGATTATCCAACTACTGCTTCCCCACAATGGCCGAAGAGGATCAATTTTCAGGATCCTGGAAACACACATGGTCATTTCAAAATCCCCATGTTAGACAAAAAAGCAGCTGGAAGCGAGCTGTCTGGTGTACAGACCTACAGACAGGGGTCCTGGCTCTGGCTCGCTGTGTGTCCCTCAATACAACTGTCTGACTGCTCAGCCCATGCCAGCCTTGAACCGATTCGACAAGGTGCAGCCTAGGAGCCCCAGCTCCATCCCTCCTCAACTCTCCCACTGGGAACGGATCAAAACGGCAGGGCTCTTGGACAAGAAGGAAAGGGGGCAAGCTGGGTGGAAGAGTCTACACCACAGGGGACAGGCTAGCTCGGACTCCACCGCCCAGGCTGAATCCCTGGGCCCAGCCAGCCCACTATGTCCACGGTGGGTGGCAGGGAACCGCCCTCAAGGAGTCTGCCCTGTCCTTTGCCAGGTCAGTCTGGGGTGCAGAAGTGGAAGGGACATTTTTTAAGGACAATCATGCCTGGTCATTAACCTAACCTCCTATTTATTTAAAGGGAAATTCTAGTAATTTTAATTTCAGTTTATTTTTAAACACACACACCCTTCCTTCTTTCCCATTTTGGTTTATACATAGGAAGTGTTTTGTGGAAATTTAAAGAAAGCAAAAAGAGCAGCCTTGTTGTAACTCAAACTGAGTCAGCAGGAAAACAGAGAGTTATTTGCGGGCAGGATGAGTGGGAAGGAAAGGAAAGGCAGGCCCGCCTGTGAGCCCGTAATCCTTTTAGTCCACACAAAGGACTAGATCTAATCAACTTCAACTTGTGCTGACTTCCCCTGAAGAAAATAAAGGTTAATGATGCCTGTCGAGGCCTCACTGAGACAACAAAAGCTTGAATGTCAGGCTTTTTTGCTCTTTTGCAGCTGGCCCCAAAACGAGAGAGCTTGTTGGTGACAGCACAGCCCTGTCAAGTTACGGATCAGAACAAACGGGAAATCACACACAGCACAGGCAGCCCGTGCACCTGCTCTTCGCCCGCCAGACACGGGCCCGAGGGCAGGGGCCTGCGAAGCAGGCTCGGCCTCACGCCTGTCGGAACGCTCGGGAGGCTGCCCCACGTCGGAGCCCAGAGCGGGGCTCAATCTGCCATCACTGAGAATCGGGGATTCCCCAAACTTTCACAACAGGCCTTGAAAGAAGTGAGAAGTCAGCAACAAAGCTACCCGTAAAAAGGCAATGGTTTCTCTCATGCTTTGGAAAGGACATGGTCTGGGGTTGTCCCCATGGGTAAAACTCGTCCAACTGTGGCAGCCAGCCACTCTTCTGACTGGCTCCTATGAAAACAGAATTCTTTTCCATGGGCTGTCACTCAATAATGCATGGCTCTTGTGCAGTGATATTCAGGCCTCGACTTACAATAAAAGGAGGGAGATGCAGCCTGAGGACTCACGCTAGACTACAGTAGCCAGGAAGATAGGGGCTGTCTGCTGACGGGTCCACCCAGGGCCCAGCACAGAGCCTGGCACACGTGTGCTCCCAAGGCCGCAGGTGGGGGCATCTGGAAGGCAGCAGGCCTGATGACACACACTTACAAAAACAGGCCCTTGCCACCCCAAGTCTCCTCTTTCGAACTTGTCTGCCTTTCTGCCTTATCTCTGTGGTCCCCTTACATATCCAGCTGCGACAAGAGTTACCCAGGGAGAATGACACCTGCTTGAAATGAACACCCTCATTTTCTTTCCTCAAAATATTCACTTTTTACCTGTAAACAATGAGAAAGATGAGTCACTTTATATCTATCTCTAATATATGGGCCTTATTCCTTTAGTCCTATGGGACTCTAATGTTTAGAGTCAAACATGGATGGGGAGGGGAGCAGTCAGTGATGTCAAATCTCCAGGGGAGGAGGTACGCCATTGGAAAAAGTCGCCAGAGTGGTTCCAGAATGGCTCCCACCTCAGCCCACTGAAGAATAACTGGAATAAAGTGTAAAAACCATGCCATCTGCCCTGGAACCCTAGTGAGAGTGCCAAGTGTGTCACTAGCTTTCCACACTCAGGGTCAGCCTGTGCTGCACGGTTTCTGTAAGGAAGCGACCCGGTTTCTAAACAGCTCCGCACTCTCCATGAACGGGGAGTTGGCGTCTCCTCCCCTCTCTGGAACTTGAGAGGTTCATCTGTGAGACCACCCAACATAACACTGCAATTCCGGCAAGCAAAGTGGCCAAACCCTAAACCAACGCCTGGAGGGACGAAACCTTTCAGACTGAACTCCTCAAAACAGGTGTGATTACTCCCTCCAGGGAGAACCGATTCTGTACAGACAGGTATCCTTTGCTTTACAGAAGGGATACAGTTTAGCAAAACTGGCTTGAAAAAATTTCTGCAATGGGAAGACCGTTCCCAACGTAACCACTGTCTGAGTCAGAGAATCTGTTATGTCAACTTGCTTAAGTGTCAAGGACCCTGACACAAGGAGGGTCAGTCCCGTTTTGCCCAGTTCTTGAGCAGACTCACGGGCCGGGGCAACTCGCTAGGCTTCACGCAGTGCTTACACGAAGTGCCCCCGCAGCTTTCTCTAGAGATCTGGACTTGCATCCGGGGGAACTCATGTTGAATGAGCACAGGATAAAGGAGCCTGGACTTGTCAGCGCTTCAAACTGACCACGAGCTCAGCAGAAGCCCCGGGAGCTGATGCCACTCTCAGCAACTCAACGCCCAGACGAGAGAGCAGTCCTTACCAGACTCATGACAGACCTTCCACTGGAACCCAACAGGCACGCCTCCAGTGCCTCCTCACAGGACGGTGGCCAGGACTCTGGCCTGAGGTTTGAACCTGGCATCTGCGGGGCAGTGGACACAACCAAGGAGGCCAACAGGAGACAGCTGAAGGCGGCTGTGGGGCACAGGCCATCCGTTCGACCACAGTTGCCCCACAGTGGCAGAGGGTGGCCGGCAAAGTGGCAGTTCCCTTTTTCTGGCAGATTTCCATCTAACAGAGTTGCCAGAGACAAGGGCACTTAAACCCACTTCTGCCGCTAAGGACAGGAACCCAAGGATATTTACCCTGGAAATTAAAAACATCCCCAGGCCCAGACCGGCCTATCTTTACACTGAAGTGAGTGAACTAACTATGGAGTGAAAGCTGGACTCCGGATCCAGCAGGGAAACCAAGCCCACTGGCTAGACCAAGCAAGCAGCACTGCCTCGGCCTCGCTCCCACCAAGCCACTTCCAAGTGGACTCCGCGCACGGAGCAAAGACCACAACTCCTGGTCGGTGGTGATATGAGAATGAATGTGTTTCTCCCCACAACTATTTAACCTTCAGTAAGTGAGTAAATTCTGAAAAGGGCATTTAAGACGTCAACTTGAGATTTTCTTAGACACAGATAAGTACCCAGAGAACCCTTAATTCTGAAGTCCCTATGTTGGAAGGCCCGTGGTTACCCAATCACAAAGTACATCTCCCTGCTCACATACCCCTTCATGAAGCAGCTTTCAGAGGGCAGGGCTGTGTTCAGGACACGCAACGTGACCAAGTCCACGATCATCTCCCAAATACTGAGGTCTTTGCATATTCATGAAAGCGGCCTTTCATTTCAGGGTTACATTCTGACATGTGGACTCGATCGATGAAATCACTTTTCCTTTTGCTGTATCATACCATTACAGGTGGTGCACATTAACCAAACACTGAATTGAGATAGCTAAAGAACTGGCTCAATTGTGCTCACAAAAAAGAGACCTGCAGCTGAGAACCTACACTGGCTGTTGGAAATGGATTTGACACAGCCTTGGAAACCAGCTGTTGCTGAAGCACCAGGACTGACCTGTTGTTGGCTTTCGTTTTCTGGAGCTGCTCATCCTGCCTCGCATACCACTCTTCTAGCTCCTTTATTGCTTTTTCTTTCCACTCTGCTTCTTGCTTCCGAGAATTGGCATCTTTGAAGGGAAGAAAAAGGAGAACAATAGAAATGAGGCAAAACACAAATTGAAGTTCATTTCATCAGTTTATTTTAGCCTTATTTTAAAAATTATTTTATTTTTTTTTTGCTGAGGATTGGCCCTGAGCTAACATCTGTGCCAATCTTCCTCCACTTTATATGTGGGCTGCCACCTCAGCATGAGTGGCTGACGAGTGGTATAGCTCCACACCTGGGATCTGAGCCCACAAACCCAGGCCACCGAAGTGGAGCATGACGAACTTAAGCACTACACCATGGGGCTGGCCCTGTATTTAGTCTCCTTAAACTTACGCTGTGTGCAGGTGTGCGTGTGCATGTTGGAGGGAGAATAGTTGGGAAGGAAGACAGAATTCTGTTGTCCTTGCTGGTACATCCAGCTCTTGGATCTCAGCAATTCTACTCAAGGTGTTTTACCAGTTCATCTCCACTGACAATTTAGTAAATCACTAGTTTGGGGGGGGCGTTTTTGGGAAAAGGGGAGGTTGAAATACTTTCCACAGAAAAAAGCCTTTTGGGGCACCAACTGGGGAAAAGCAATTAGGAACGATTCTTTCATAACGCTGCTAACATTAGTTCTGGGTGGACTATGCATATTAGATAACCTTTTAACAAAATCTTCCCACAAACTATATTCCACAGCCCAGGTCTGCAACTAACGGTTCTGTAACAGACAAGGTGGCACTCTCTTAACTAAAGAGGGTACAAACACGTCTAGGAGAAGCAGGGAGCTTTCAAGAAAATTGCCAGAGGCAGGGAGGATTCAGGAAGCAGGAAATAGTAGACACACATGTTAGAGTTGGAGAAGAGTGCAGAACATCCGCTCCTGCTGAGAGGGTAGAGAGCGTCTGTGGCAGAGCAATGGCAGAGCAATGGAGAGAACTGCAGTGGGTGGGCGGGGATCATTATTAACAGCTATTCAAAAGGTGACAGAAATTAGAGAAAACGCATACCTAGCAGGTTTGCCAGATTGGAGTCTCAAACATGAAGTTTCTTAGGACTAACTATGGGTTCAACCATGGGTTCCTCTAAGAGAGTTAGCTAAAGAGACATAAGTCACTAAATAGTGGGAGAGAAAGAAATACAGGCCATAGCTATCGCTGCAGTTGACACTTGAAATTACTGACACTTCATATTAACAACATCCTCTCTAGTAGGTGTTTTACACATGCCTCATTTAATCTTTACAACAATCCCAAGAAGGAAAACTCTAGTCCCACATTCAGCAGTGAGAAAAACTACAGCTCAGGATGTTTGAGTACCTTCCTCCAGGTTATAGTAAGTGGCGGAGCCAAGATTCAAACCCAGGTCTGACTCTAAAGCTCTCACTTTTCTACCTCATTATGCTGCCTCCAAAGGAGGGAAAGAAAGGGAAGCAAGCCTATTAATACAAGACGTGACCCGAAGACAGTCACCAGTGATCCAGATGAGAGTGTGGACAGTGCAGAGCCAGAGGCCAACCTGTAATTAGTATCTTCGAGGAGGAGAGTAGAAAGCAGTGGTGGTGGCAAGTAACCAACTGAAGGGAAGCAGCAAAGCCTTTGGGGGCATTTTTAGGGCCTTTGCAGGAAACGTGTTAGAGTAACAATCTGGAGAAGGCTGTGTCTGTAACTATAAAAAACAGCCTAATAGCAGCTTGGAACTCCCCCAAAGTTTCAGATTATAAAGAATTTGTTACCCTGTTATCTATCTTATCAGAAGGTGACCTACCACCCAGAAAGAGAATTATTTTACTCAGGTTTTCCACGGATGACTCAAGTATATACAGTAAACTTCTGGTGCGTGTCTGTCCTTGGCATTAAGTGTATGCATTAAGTCTGTGTGTAACGGAGGGCACTATGACGCAATGCGAGATGCTGTGGGCCGACCATGCCATGTGGACAAAGAACCGAAACATATCAAATTTAAAATGTAAGGTCTTCTTTTCAAGAGTGGTGAAATTACTTCCAAAAAATTACTTTTTGATTGGAAAGTATTTTCTATGTAGTCTGATGACCTTGTTTCATTTTTTTTGCTGAGAAAGATTTGCCGAGCTAATATCTGCTGCCAATCTTCCTCGTTTTTCATGTGAGCTGCCGCCAGAGCATGGCCACTGACAGACGAGTGGTGTAGGTCTGCTCCTGGGAACCAAACCCAGGCTGGCGAAGTGGGCCCTAAAATCTTGTTATATATTAGGAACAAAATATTACAGAAACTTATCTCTGAAAAATTAATCTAATTTAGATAAAAATTGTGACCATCTGCAGATTATAGTTACTGCATAAAACAGTAACTTTAAATTGTATTTTTGCTTTTGCTGATTTATTATGGCAATAAGAATTTAGAATTCTTAAACGCTTAGCTGGATGGGACCAAGATTCAAACCATGATGCACTCTCTCTGAATCTGGGAAGGAGAGGCAGGAGGGAAGGATGAAGTGTCTGCTCAGAGAGCAGGGCACACTGCAGCCGTCTCCTCCTCTGGCTGCCCTCACTGCCGTTCACAGCAAGGAAAACTACTTGACAATGTGGCCAGCAGCTAAGCTGAAAACCAATGACACTGGCTCTCTATTTTTAGCATCTTGTGCTTTCTCAGTTCTTGCAAGGATAAAAGGGGCCAATAAAGAAACACCTAGTTCATGGGCCAGTTTAATTTGCTTCAACTGGAATGCAAGGCCAAATGTTTTACTTCCCTTAGGAAAGCATCTTGCGTGAAGAAAATACTTCATGGAATATTCCCAAAATGCCCAAAAGAAAATGCAGTACTTCCAGATGCCAAAGTGTACTTGGCTCCATGGAGAAGACAACTTTGTTAAACTTTGGGGAAAGAGAAAAGATAAAGCTGGGTTTTGTAACACGAAAAATACTTCCAGCTGTACTAATACCAGCTAACTCTTGCCCCTAGGCCTACTCAGAAGAGACCCCCAAGCAGCAGCAGCAGGGACCATGGCTGCTGGCACGAGAGACCTATTTTCATCTTTTTAAAGCGGCACTACCCAGTACAGGAGCTAATAGCCATATGTGGCTATTTAAACTTAGCAAAATTAAATAAAATTTAAAATTCCATTTCTCAGTCATACTTAGCCACATTTCAAGTG